>NC_090279.1:173655417-173955417 GCF_040414725.1 Anabrus simplex | reverse complement strand
TTAAATTTTTATGTGGTTTAAACTATTTATGGTGTTTCATGGTGTTTCTCATGAATTGTTCTATCCTTTTTTCCATGATTCACCTTCGGTTGGGATTCTTTTGACCTTGATTTGCCCAGATTCCATCACTTCCCAGTCCTGTGACTTGCGTTTTGGTCGAGGCCTACCCTAATTAGTTGCGTGATTTCGCGCTGGGCCGGGCTCTAGGCTCTCTTGTGGTAATGCTGGCAATCAAAACTGTGTGTTCCATTTTCGGTACGTCATAAATTGCTAAGTATGAGGCATATCCCTGCCTATATCCACTGTCTCCATAGAGTATCAAAATAAAATGTATGAAACGACAGCGTACGAGGAAGTTGCAAGAGAAATATCTCAAGGAACTGGATAGCTTTTATGTTTATTACCGTACGGTGACCTATAATTAAATACTGTCAGCAATGATCGATTTATGACGATTTTCGCATTCTTAATATGATTTTATGTAATAAATTATGAAATTCCTTTGCATTGCTATCACTTTTATTCAGTTAATGTGAGCAAATGCAAAAGATGTTATGGCAGTATATACATTGCAAAAATTAGTTGAAGAGAAACACATTAATACTAATCCCATGTAAATTTTGGTTTATTGCGCATTTATCTTCCTCTTAAGATTATATACCACCTCCAGTCCAAGAATATCAACTGCCATTTGCCTGTCCTCCATATTAAAACTAAATATTATCAAACCTTGGCAAATCTTGTAAAACAATGTTGAACAATCTTCGACAAGATTTGACAACTTTTCTTGTGAAGTATTGAACTGAAATTAAAAAATGATGGTGTACAACATACATAAGAGAACGGAAGAACGTGGAGTAATATATTAAAATAAAACTTCTACAGTAGTACAGCAAAGTTTGTTTCAAAGAAAATTATCCAAATTCTACGTTTCGATACATCAATTGAAATAGGAGCACAGAAAGCTTCAAATATTGGTTAACCTTGCATAAAGTGGAAATATTTATGGTCATCTAACAGTTCCTGTTTAGACAAATTTTTAGGAATTCTTATTTAAAAACGCTCTCTTCTGAAATTAAATATCAATATGCCCCCCTTTTCTCGTGTACCTTTCATATGCCTGGGAAGGACTGAATTCGGGATAGACATGATGATGCCAACTTTCCAACAGGAGTTATTGCATAGAGATGAAAGGCAAGAATTAAGAAAGGGGTTAGGCAGGGTTGTCCACTCTCACCGTACTATTTCAACTTGTTTATTGAAGAAGCAATATGTGTTTTAAAAAGAAGAACTAAGGGAATAAAGATAAATGGGAAAATAATCCACAGTATTAAATTTGCTGGTGACATTTCCCCAGTAGCAGACTTTGAGAAGGAATTAAATAGAATGTTGAATGTTCTGTGTGATTTATTGTAATATTACAAACTTTATATCAGTAATAAGAAAACCACAATTTTAGGTGTGAGCAAAGAGGGCAGGGCAGCTAATAAATACATATGAATAGCAAATTCCAAATTTTAAAAAATTCAACATTTCTGTTACTCAGGAGGCATTATAACTGGAGACCACGGCTGCACCAAGGAAATTAAAAAAAAATAGCTCTTGCTAAGCAGGTCTTTCAAAATAAAAGAAATCTTTTAACAAATACCCATATAACAGAGAAGAGATTCATTGGAAGCAAATGAAATGTGGGTTTGTAGGATGATGACGAGGAAGTGCTGGATTCAAAAGAGACGAATTGAGATGTTCTAAAGAATGTCAGTGAGCAACGGAGACCGATGAAGGATAGGAGGAGGCCCTGATAATGGAGGGACACTGTCGAATGGAGAGACAGACGGGGAAGGACGAGACTGTCTGAATGGATTTAGCCAACTAGGAATGAGAGAAAATAGAAATATTGGTCCATCTGGCAGCTGAAATCAAAGAGAAAAAATATAATTAATTTAACAAATATACAAGCTGTGCAATATCTTCATGCAACAAGAAAGGCTTTTGTAAATCTTTTGTCTGGTTTGTACTACTTTATGGTTGTGAGAGCTGGACTATTGGAAAAACAGGGAAGAGATTCATTGGAAGCAAATGAAATGTGGGTTTGTAGGAAAATGACGAGGAAGTGCTGGATTCAAAAGAGATGAATTGAGATGTTCTAAAGAATGTCAGTGAGCAAGGGAGACCGATGAAGGATATGGAGAAAAGGAAGTTAAAACTTATAGGTCATATCCTGAGACATAATGACTTCCTAGTAAACGTCTTTTAAGGAAAAAAATACTGGGAAAGAAAGAAAGAAGGAAAGAGGAAGACCAATGAATATGTGGGAAACTTGATGGAATGTAAAGACTACAAGGAAGTGAGGAGAATATCAAGGTTGAGAGGAGAAAGGTTGCAGCGACAAGGCTTAGCGTTTAGTGTATGAAGAAGAAGATATTGCATGAAGAAGAAGAAAGCGGAATGGCATTATAACTTACTCATTAACATCCATAGGAGAGTTCGACTGATCTTCTAATCCTCAGAAATGTCTTCTGTTGGATTGCTCCGTATCTCGATACCAAATGGATTGTTTGTACTATTCGGTATAGGAGGAGCCCCTGATAATGGAGGGACACTGTCGAATGGAGAGACAGACGGGGAAGGACGAGACTGTCTGAATGGATTTAGCCAACTAGGAAAGAGAGAAAATGGAAATATTGGTCCATTTGGCAGCTGAAATCAAAGAGAAAAAATATAATTAATTTAACAAATATACAAGGCGTGATCAAGAAGTTTCCATTTGAGGGCGTTGCTGCAGCTGAAATGCATCGTAGCGCGACTCCGATGACGGTATATAAACAGCGACATGTAGGCAATGGGAGTGTTTCGTGCTGAGGTGCGGGAGTTAAATGCGGCCACGTGAACTATGGCGACGTTATTACCAAATGCGTCCAAACAGGACCAACGTGCTGGTATTCTGTCCTTGGCTGCCGAAGAAAAAACACTGGTGGACACCCATCGGAGAATGAAAACTATGTATGGGGCAACATATCTGTCGAAAACCACCGTTGTAGGAACGTACACCAAGTTTCGTGCGGGTCGCTGGTCGATCTGGGAGGGAAGCCTCATCCGTTAAGGGCAACAACAAGCGGACGGTGGATGAGGCGAGCACCCTCCCTACAGTCCTGACCTTCCCCATGCGATTACCACGCTTCGGTCCCCTCACAAAGGCCTTGAATGGTCAACGTTTCCTGTCGAACGAGCATGTGCAGTTGGCGATTACGGACTTCTTCACGCAACAGGAGACGGATGTTTCACCACACGGGAATCTTCAGACTAATGCATCGGTAAGGTGAGGTCCTTAATGCTCAAGGCAATTTTGCCTGATTAGCATCCGGATTCAGGATTGTACGGCCGTCGAACGGAAACTTTTTGACCGCCCCTTATACAATTATTGGAGACTGGAAATTCCAAAGGGACTAACTTAAATACCTATTTCTTCTTTACCATCGTAGATCTCGCAACGGTGCTGAGTTACTTGTCCGGCTACCGTTCGTCACCTCCTTCCATCTAGGCATCGCCTTCTGCTACCAGGTGTATGCATAAGTTTCTGCCGGTTTTGGTGGTAAAGAAAACGCGTGTGTTTCAAGGGAAATTCTTTTCTTGTTTATTCAAAACATTGGTCGTCGGCTTCTACACACTTCGCCCATCTTTCAGGTAAGTTACGAATACCTTGCCAGAAAAACTGCTTGTCTTTTGCGGCAAGTCATTCGTCGAGCCATTTTCCAACTTCTTCGAAATTGCTGAAGTGCTGCTCTGCGAGCGCGTGCCCCATTGATGCTAAGAGGTACGGTACTACTCAGATGGCGCCAGGTCGGGAAATTACGGCGGGTATGGAATGATGTTAACACGCTACGGCTACAGAACAAAGCTCTGCGTTGGGGACACGCTTGGGTTCGAATACCGTCGCTGGCTGTCCTGAGAATGGTTTACTGTGGTTTCCCATTTTAACTTCCAGGCAAATGCCGGGACAGATTCTATTCAGAGACCAGAGCCGATTCCTTCCACCTCCACCTCCATATCCAGTTTCCTTCATCATCACTCATTTCATTAACTCCTGAACTGAGGATGGTGACAGGAAGGGTATCCGGTCGTACACCCAGGTACTTACAGTGATCCCCATGAGGTACTACCACCCCATCAATACAGTAATTAAAACTGAGAGGACTTTTCCTCTTGGTAAAACTGACTTTTCATGCCGTTTACCATCATACCATTATCCGCTGTCCATCTCACAACATTTTCTAGGTCCCCATCCAGTCGCTAGGGAGACAATAAACACTCTAGGTCAGGGCCGCTCAGAGTGCATGCGCCTGGTGCATGCACTGTGCACGGTACAAAAGACGACTTCGCTTGCTTGACCAGAGTGCAGACCTCCACTCCTCGATTTAGAGCAATAGCGTTGTCTCTCTCTTTCCCCACGCCTGTCTCGCTCCCTCTCCCTGTCTCCCTCTTCCTCACTTGCTCCGTAGCGCTCCAAATACGAGCTGAGTTGAGCCGAGCTTAGCCGAGTAGCCCAGAGACGTACCGTTGGTCCCAGCCGAGCCGAGTGGGACCGATGCATAGTGCACAGGAACTCTGCGCCGCTGTTTGCACGCGTGAGATTTTGGGCATTTGAGAGGCCCTGCTCTAGATGTATGAAATACGAAGTAATGCAAATCACAGTAACCAATATCAAATAGATAGACTAAATAAGAAATGGTCTACTTACACATTCAGTCTTATCCACTGTGATGAATAACTGAAAAGAGAAAAGAAATAAACAGATTACACTCTACTTCATTGAATTATATATTGTACTATTCATCTCCGTTAGCCTTCTGCAAGTGAAACAAGGCAACGTAACAAGTTCAGATGTCAGATTGCTCTAGTGTTTGAAATTCTTTTTGCACTAAGAAAAATTGGAAATTCAACAGCTTTGCTCCAGGTGTGCTACGGTGTTCGAACACCTCCCACCCACCACAAACAGGGAGAACAAAGATTAAAAAAGACATATTAATTAATTTCGTGTGGCTATTTCTAGCCGAATGCAGCCCTTGTAAGGCAGACCCTCCAATGAAGGTGGCCGGCATCTGGCATTTGTAGGTAACTGCGTGTTATAGTGGTGGAGGATAGTGTTATGTGCGATGTGTGAGTTGCAGGGATGTTGAGGACAGCACAAACATCCAGTGCCTGGGCCAATTAATTAACCAATGAAAGTTAAAATCCCCGACCCGACCGAGAATCGAACCCGGGATCTTCCGAACCGAAGGCCAGTATACTGACCATTCAACCAACGAGTCGGACAAATAAGAGATAATAACATAGGAAAAGAAAGAAAAAGGGGAATTGTTTCATAATTCTTAACCCCAACAAGAAACGTTTGTTTACTTTCTTTTCAATCACACGTGAGTTGTATGGATGTTTTATTTTAGTAATTAGATCTGATTTATCCAAAACTTCAGGAAGGGTAATTTATTCCAGAGATAGTTAAGTTTGCTAACCAGCGCTTTAACAATACCAACGCTGCCAACAAATCTTACAGTTTCAAACGTAAAATAAAGTTATTAGCACCAATCTCTTAATGAGAGACTGTATTAAATATATGCCATGTTTAATTCGGATCGAACTTCATTTTATACCCGAAAAGTTAAAAAATAATGGTGTCCAAATTTAGACACTTGAGTGGGGCCTTTGTATTACACAGCTGACCATAGTTGTACATGCTAAGTCAAATAATAACCAACTTACGTCAAATAACTATCACTTCAAATTCCCATACGAGCTCACAACTGACATTTGTGCCTAAAACTACTTGTAGATGTTAATAAAACAAACAGTTGCCCCTTGACATGAAAGTAGGAGAATTATCACTGGTACAAACCTGTGGGAATAATGGCAGGAGGTTACTCAGAATGAGAAGGTAAAGGTTACATTAGGAATGAACTCGATTGATGAAACTGTATGCATTTATTGGCTTCGGTGCTGAAGTTATGTGAGGCGAATGGAAGATGATAGGTTACTTAGTAGAATGAAATGAAATGAATTGCGTATGGCTTTTAGTGCCGAGAGTGTCCCAGGACAACCGCAACAGGTGATTTTTTTCAAGTTATTTTCCAGATCCGGACTGTTTTAATTATTAGCCAAGTGTCACACTGTTTTATCATTTATGTGCATGTATGAAGTATCTTTATGTAAATGGAGTTAAATTAAACTTTCAAATTAAGTAAATATTGGAAACCAACTTTCAACCTATTAGGTCGTGTTACGTATATTTAGTACGTGTTAAAGAGATGTTAAGTGGTCGTAATCTGTTTACCCTCCAGGGTCGGTTTTCTCCTCGGACTCAGCGAGAGATCCCACCTCTACCGCCTCAAAGGCAGTGTCCTAGAGCTTCAGACTCTGGGTCTGGGGATACAACTGGGGAGGATGACCGGCACCTCGCCCAGGCTGCCTCACCTGCTATGCTGAACAGGGAAGGAAGAGGGAAGGAAGCGGCCTTAAGTTAGGTACCATCCCGGCATTTGCGTGGAGGATAAGTGGGAAACCACGGAAAATCACTTCCAGGATGGCTGAGGTGGGAATCGAACCCACCTCTACTCAGTTGACCTCCCGAAGCTGAGTGGACCCCGTTTCAGCCCTCGTACCACTTTTCAAATTTGAAGAGATGTTAAGTACAGAACAAAAATGGCCCACCGGACACCAGTGGGATCCGAACCCACAACCTGCTAGATCCTTTCCAACAGAACAAAGATGGCCTAGGCCACCATAGCTCAATTGGTAGAGCAACCGACGCGAAATCGGGAGGTTGTGGGTTCGGATCACACTGGTGTCCGGTTGGCAATTTTTCTTCTGTACTTAACATCTCTTAAACACGTATTAAATATACGTAACACGACCTAATAGGTTGAAAGTTGGTTTCGATTACAATGCGGTCGTGAAAATTCAATATTCAAAGTAAATATTAGTCCTAAATTATAAGAATAAAATCAAACATGGTATTGTTACAAAATTCCGTTTTTGTTTACTGAATGCTGTATTATTTTCTGTGGCTAACGAGTCCTTGGGCGTGCATGCATGTGATACCGACCAGACCTGCGGCTGTTCTAACATTCCAGTGAGAAATATCACGTCAAGCTGAGAAATTTCTAGAGACTAGAGTCTAGGTATCATAACATTAATCTTACCAAAACTAGGGACCCTAACCAAATGCACAATCTGGTTCATTCAGTACCTAGGAAAATTTTCTGCTTGGTTCTCATTAAGCGAATACAAACTTGCACCATGGGAGATAATGTTTGTTTTGTTAAATGCGAGAAAGTTTAGAGTTCAACCATTCATTGAATTCAAAAATGTGAATTTGATAGCACACATTGCGAATTTTTAAGAAATACTAATATATTTAATCATGATACTGTATAGGCTTTTGGGCTTATATCGTGTCAAGAAAATAAGCTGAAATTCTGGACGTTTCTGCGTCATCAGAAGAAAATCTCGACCATCCACGAGAAAGGCTTCTTGAACAGTTTATGAGATAAGACAGTCGAGATTTTCTTCTGATGACGCCGAGCACAGTTCTCTGCGAAACGTAAATAATTTCATCTTATTTTATTCACACGGCATTAGCCCAAAAGCCTATACAGTATCATGTCTATAAGGACGGGCCGTGAAAGCATCAATGGCAAGATAAAATCATATTCGCTATTTCCTTTCATTTAAGCCATTTTTGAAGTCAACAAATTAATATATAAGACAGGAATTCAGGAAATAACAAAAATTTTACAACGATTTTACTGTTTATGAGATAAGACTGGTAAACAAGATACGGAATAACAATACAGTAGAAGTCCGATAGTCCGGCACGTTCGGGACCGGCCCGGTGCCGGATTACCGAAAATGCTGGACTATCGGGCGGTACCTCTTACTAAGATATAGGTGAAGGCGTACAGCGAAAACAGCTGTAACACGACGTTTTGAAGTAAAATGTTGATCAGCAGAATCATTAGTTTAATAACTTTAGCTCAAAATTAGGGCAGCACCAAATTTTCATTGAACACATTCAGTTTACATACATGTACTGTACTATATTTTAGTGTGACTTAAAAAAAACTCGAATATCTTTTTGTTTTCGAGATTGTTGTCGCTTGGCATAATAGTTTTTTCTGATGATATGTAAATCAATAAGTTCAGTGGCAAATGCGATGAATTTATTTAGGGACTCTGCGGCTTCTGCCCAGCTGATTCTCTCCTTTCTTTCCCGCACTTTGATTTGTATGTTCACAACACTACTGCACTACTGTAATACGGATCCTAGATCGCAAGAAAATATACTACAGTGAAAAGTCCTCGCAATCAAAACAATGAACTGAACCTGTGTGTGGTGACAGCCAACAATGCCGATTATGTCTAACAATAGCAGAGGCGTAGTGGACACTTCCGGGTGGTTTATTTATTAATTTTTTTTTTGCTAGTTGTTTTACGTCGCACCGACACAGATAGGTCTTATGGCGACGATGGGACAGGAAAGGGCTGGGAGTGGGAAGGAAGCGGCAGTGGCCTTAATTAAGGTACAGCCCCAGCATTTGCCTGGTGTGAAAATGGGAAACCACGGAAAACCATCTTCAGGGCTGCCGACAGTGGGGTTCGAACCTACTATCTCCCGAAAACTGGATACTGGCCGCACTGAAGCGACTGCAGCTATCGAGCTCGGTCCGGGTGTTTTGATGATGATGATGATGATGCTTGTTGTTAAAAGGGGCCTAGCATCGAAGGTCATCGGCCTCCGGGTGGTTTCGAAACGCGCTGTGCGCTTTAACTGTCACAAACGTATAAAAATAACATTTTAAAAAATCCTGGAAATGTGCCGGACCATCGGGCGTTCCGGACTGTTGGATGCCGGACTAATGGAATTCTACTGTAGTACAATTAATTAATATTGCTCTTGATGAAAAAGTATAAGATAAATAGGGGTAGACAATAACAGAAAAATAACAAATTAAGAACAAAAGAATATATCTACTTACTAGCTTAAAGGAAATCTTATTCTAATATAAGCCAAAGGAATATTAGCTGAATATGGCTATGTTACAATCTGAGTTCACTGAAAACCATGTTCCTATGTTATTTTTTCTAGAAACAGTCCATAGTCTTGAATCAGAAGAGTGGAAACGTAAATAGGACAGCCTAAGATACTGAATTTAATATGTAATTTTTGGTTTCATTCACTCTTACATTCAACTGCATGTACTCTGGAGGAATTTACCGCAGCTGTTTTAAACGCCGTAAGCGAGCAATACTTGTTAATGTTTGTCAGACAGAGGAATATATGGACAAGCATTAATCAGAAAGGAAGCAATTATCTGAGAATGCTGAAGTCAAAATTAGCCTAAAAGCTCCTTTCTACTGAAATTAAATGTGTGAAGATACTTCACATGAGTGAACAAGTGCTATCAGTTGAAAATAAATGTGTCCATTTTCTGTAAAGCTGAAAGTGGGGATTAAGGCGAGTGTGCGTGAAGGAATATTCATGTATTTCGTGCAGGTTAGTGCGGTATAAATGGCTGTAACACAAGTTGTGACCGGGCAAGTCGCCGTGCGGTTAGGAGCGGGCAGCTGTGAGCTTGCATCCGGGAGATAGTGGGTTCGAACCCCACTGTCGGTAGCCCTGGTTTCCATACTTTCCCATTTACACACCAGGAAAATGCTGGGACTGTACCTTAATTAAAGCCACGGCCGCTTTCTTCCCATTCCTAGGCCTTTCCTATTACATCGTCGCCATAGGATATATCTGTGTCGGTGCGACGTAAAGCAACTAGCAAAAACACAAGTTGTGATGAAAATCTGGTAAGTTAAATAAAACTTATGAATATGAAAGTGAAGAACGAATGAAAGTTTGCTAAGCTACCAAGGAGAAAATAAACTTATTTATAATGAGCAACCTGTACCATCTTTACCCAGTGAGGTTCGTAAAACAGCCGACAATTCAGTAAAAGATTATTCTTTTATTTCTAATTTCTTTTGTTTCGAAGTGGGTGTATGAATTTAAATAAATTGTTCTGGTAATAATAATGGCGTATGGCCTCTGGAGAGGCCTGGTGCAGGTCTTTTTCTCGTAGACGACCTGTTACCCGATCAGCATCTCTGTGAAGATGAGGGCCCTACCTAGGATGATTTCTAATGCTGAATACGCCACACACACATACCCAGCCCCCGAGCCATTGAAATTAATCAATTAAGGTTAAAATCCACGACCCGGCCGGGAATCGAACCCGGGACCCTCTGAACCGAAAGCCAGAACGCTGACCATTTAGCCAACGAGTCGGACGTTGTTCTGGTGGTATCTGTTGAAAAATGGAAAGTTACAGGTGGATATGTATTAAACAGTTTGGCCTTTTCTGACGACTTGGTCTTAATGGCAGACTATGCTGAAAGCCTGCAATCCAATATAATGAGTATGATATAAAAATTAGCCTTTCGAAGCCTAAAGTGACAACAGGAGGGAAGTCAGCTCCAGGACAGAACTATCTTTATACCGATCTGTTTTCAGACCACTTTTGCTGTACAGGAGTGGAAGCTGGGTGGAATAAAAATATCTTACTCATGATTTAGAATTAACAGAGCGAGTTGGCCGTGTGGTTTGGGGCACGCAGCTGTGACCTTGCATTCAGGAGATAGTGGGTTCGAATCGCGTTGTCGGCAGCCCCGAAGATGGTTTTCCGCGGTTTCCTATTTTCACACCAGGAAAATCCTGGGGCTATACCTTAATCAAGGCCACCGTCGCTAGCCCTTTCCTACTCCATCGTCGTCATAAGACCTATCCGTGTCGGTACGCCGTTCAGTCTGCAAGCCTCTGGGAATTTACTAAAAGCTTCCACAATCCTCTATTTGTAACTAACTTGTAACTAACCTAACACTGTGAACTCTTACCGTTAAATCATTACATACTGAGTCTAACTCTCGCAACTGTGAGCTCACAGCATTAGCTTTACTGCACCTTGATTCAATCTCACTTACTATACTACCATCCTGAGAGAACACGCATCCTAAATACGTTGTATTCCCAACCTGACATTCAGTTCTTTAGTTTTCCCCTGTAATTAATTAGACATTTTTAATTAATGCTGTAAAAATCTAAAAATTGTATGTCGCCAAGTTGTGTAAGACAGAACCAAGAGAACTAACTTCGCCAATTTATGAAGACACAAATAAATAAATAAATAAATAAATAAATAAATAAATAAATAAATAAATAAATAAATAAATAAATAAATAACTCCTTCAGATATCTAGGAGAATGGATAACCCCAAACATGAATGAAGATCAGGCCATAAACAGCAGATACATCAAACTGGAAAGCGCGTACCACCTATGTAAGAATATGTACAAAGCCAAATCCCTCTCCGTTGACCTCAAAATCAGGCATTACACTACTGCGGTGAGACCGTCAGTACTACGTGCCTCAGAATGCCTAAACATGGTAAGAAAAGGGCAACTTAGAAAACTGGAGCTGAAGGAAAGGAAGATCTTGAGAAAAATCATGGGCCCTATTAAAGAAGAAGGCATGTACAGAATCAGGCACAACAACGAACTGTACCAACAATTGGAGAGCATTACAGCATCTATGAGGAAGAGGAGATTGAACTTCTATGGTCATGTCATGAGAATGGAAAATCAGAGGCTCACCTCCAGAATCTTCCACACCATCTCTAGAGGGAAAGCTACTAATGCCAAGTGGGCAAGACTCGTCAGAAAAGACCTTCAAGAATTGTACATTGCTCCCAGTGAAACTTATGACAGGAATAGGTACAGAACGTTGATGAGAACATCAAATTCTCTCCAGTCACTAACAGAAAAAACAGTACGTCCGGGAGGAGGTGTGAAATGGACTCAGGAGCGAAAAGACATTCACAGTGCAAGAATGAAGGAGTACTGGTCAAAGAAGAAAGCTGCTAGAGATAAGAACCACGTGGTGCATAGCAGGCCCAAACGGAACTAAAAACAAAATAATAATAATTGAAACATTGCAATTTACTGAACAGATAACAATTAAATTTTCATAAACTTATTAAAGCAATGACAAAAAGCCACAAGTTAGCAACGTCTATTGTGAAGCAATTAAAAGATGACATGTAATCAAAATCCTAGCATTGGTTATTTCCTTATTCCACTTTCTCACCCCACAACAAAACACAACACATTCGTTGCGAAGTAGCTCTACGTGACTCAAAGCTGATACAGAGCAGTGACAGAGTTAAGTTGGCACGCCAAATAGGCCAACCGGGCAATGCCGCTCGGCTAATATGCTGCTTTCCCCACTCAAAACCACACAATCAATACAAAATCAACAGTTGCATACAGGCAAAAGGAAGTTTTAATTTTAGCCTGACATTCTCACGATCTTCATAAAAAGCCGATTTTGTTTTACGGCTACGATCACCCAGAAGTGAGAAAATATTGTTTTACAAAACTTACAATAACCTTTTCACAAAATAATATCAAATGAAAAAGTTCATAGTTCTAGCCCACCAGGCAAGCAACTAAATGTTGAAAACAACCTTGGGATATGATCTACGAATTTTAGGTACAAAAAAACCCATGCCACTACAGCCCTTGAAGGGCCTTGGCCTACCAAGCGACCGCTGCTCAGCCCGAAGGCCTGCAGATCACGAGGTGTCGTGTGGTCAGCACGACGTATTCACTCGGCCGTTATTCTTGGCTTTCTAGACCGGGGCCGCTATCTCACCGTCAGATAGCTCCTCAATTCTAATCACGTAGGCTGAGTGGACCTCGAATCAGCCCTCAGGTCCAGGTAAATATCCCTGGCCTGGCCGGGAATCGAACCCGGTGCCTCCGGGTAAAAGGCAGGCACGCTACCCCTACACCACTGGGCCGGCTCAATTTTACGTAAATAAAATATAAATAAATATGAGAATAGATTCTTTATCTATATTATATATTATAATTATATAAAAGGAAGTGTTTGTCTGTCTGTGTGTCTGTGCGCGATGCCCAGCAAAATCTACGGCACGCACAGATCTGAAATTTTGAACATAGGTAGATAGAAAGGGGTCCGAATGCACCTCGAAGCCGGAATTTTCATTTTCGCTTTCATTGGTGAGTTATGAACGAATAACCATCGGAAAACGTGCATCGGGATATGACAATTCAACGTGCTGTCACCAAGATTAAATGAATCGAGACGCTGTCGCTAGGCAACGTACATAAGATAGGTAGAGAACACAGTATTCAAGGAGCCATTTTACGTCCAGGGCATAGGAAACCGTTTTTGTTCTTATATGGTGTGAGAGCATATAACGCTGTTGATGCTCCGCAATGAACACGGCTCTGAAACTGATGACGAATATTGTTGAAGCCACCATCATTATAGAGCATGCTGCAGGAGAAGTAGTATTCCTCGGACTGTAAGTCCATTTTTGTTTTTGTTTTTGCTATTTGCTTTACGTCGCACCGACACATATGTCTTACGGCGACGATGGGATAGAAAAGGCCTAGGAATGGGAATCAAGCGGCCGTGGCCTTAATTAAGGTACAGCTCCGGCATTTGCCTGGTGTGAAAATGGGAAACCACGGGAAACCATTTTCAGGGCTGCCGAGAGTGGGGCTCGAACCCACTACCTCCCGATTACTGGATACTGGCCACACTTAAGCAACTGCAGCTATCGAGCTCGGTGACTGTAAGTCCATTGAGTAGGAAGCCATTTTCGGTCCGCGACACGAGGAGCCCTCAGCCCGTAATATTCGGAAGTGTTTGGGTGTATGCGTGCGAAGCCCAGTCAAATCTACTGCACACTGAGATCTGAAATTTTAACATAGGACAATCGCTTAAAGTTGTAGGACTCCATCTTCGAAAACGGTGCTTTTGCCATTGTCAAATGTACGTGGATTGTTTAGGAGTTCGAAAGGCAAACACAATACAGTATACATCTTACCTCCAAATGGAAGGACATTAATATAGTTTATTCCGAAGCTCTATAAGGAAACAATATATTTTGTATTATATAACATGGTATTTTACATGGTTTTAATATTATTTGTACTATCCATCAACCCGGTATCTTAAGCATTGAAGGTAACAATGTATTAAAAATATAATTTCATGCAATTTACGTCAAAAGGATGTGAGTTAAAAAATATAAAGTTTTAATTTGCTTTTAAATAAATAGTTTAGAGACATCTAACGGTTCAATTAATAAACGCGGCCAAAGCCGCGGGCACATGCAAGTTTATTTCTAAAAATTTACAATCCTGATCTAAATCATCGTTATCCCGTCTGTGACATCACGACCGACTGGATCCCTCGCTGCGTTCCGGCTAGCTAGAGCGACGCATCAAGTCGGCCGTGATGAGATTAGCATTTCGCCTTTTTCTACCACTACGATCGTTAATTTCAGTTAGTACATTGTTTCACTTAAACACCACTACGAGTGCTAATGTGAATCAAAGCAGAGTTTCACTTACCGGGCGAGTTGGCCGTGCGGTCAGGGGCGCGCAGCTGTGAGCTCGCATCCAGGAGATAGTGGGTTCGAACCCCACTGTCGGCAGCCTTGAAAATCTTTTTCCGTGGTTTCCAATTTTCACACCAGGCAAATGCTGGGACTGTACCTTAAATAAGGCCACGGCCGCTTCCTTCCTATTCCTAGGCCTTTCCAGTCCCTTCGCCGCCGTAAGACCTACCTGTGTCGGTGCGACGTAAAGCAAGTAGCAAAAAAGAGTTTCACTTAAGCACCACTATGGGTGCTAATATTAGTCATGTAGAGTTTCAATTAAGCCCTTATAACTACATTCGGTTTTGGCAATTTTCAAAAACTCAAAAATGCTTGAGAGTATTGAACCAAGGAACACATTACAGAAATAATTATGTAAATATATTCGTAAATTTGCTTTTTATTTTGATAGAGCTATCTAAAGGCGGCTACACACGTTACTGTATAACTGTGCGATTTAACTGCAACGATGAACTGCGCAGTAAAACTAATAATGATAATAATAATAATCGTATGGCCTCAGCTACCGTGTGCAGACATTTCAATTTGACGCCATCTGGCTGTCTGCTCGTCAATTTCGACGTTCCGTTTTACTCTAGGCCCACTAGATGGCAGACCGAGTAAACCGAAACTCATTGGGCGTTTATGGCTGAGATTTAAGGAATTTTGTCGGGTAAACACCAAATGTGTCACCAGAGATCTTTTACACGCCGACATCGTACGACATGGAGTGTTAAATGGACTTTTTCCCACCCTTCAAAAATCCAACTACCTCTGCCGGGTTTGAACCCGCTATCTTGGGATCCGGAGCCCGACACTCTACCACTGATCCACAGAGGCAGCTGCAGTAAAACTGAAAGCCCTATAGCCTCCACACGGTACAGATAACTGCGTCGATCGACAGAACTCATCAGACATTTATCAAAGCAACGGACGGTGATGGCGTACTAGCGGTGTTGGGCCTATGTGTGTGTATAATGGAAAAGCGAAAGAAGACACGCAGCGTGTGGTCTAAAGATTGGCTACTGCAGAGAAAGCAATATTCACACAAACATTTATTAAATGATTTACGTTTCGCTCATATACAGTAAGAAGTCCAATGGATGAAACTACCACAGACGCGGTCCGCCTCTGTGGTGTAGTGGTTAGCGTGATTAGCTGCCACTCCCGGAGGTCCGGGTTCGATTCCCGGCTCTGCCACGAAATTTGAAAAGTGGTACGAAGGCTGGAACGGGGTCCACTCAGCCTCGGGAGGTCAACTGAGTAGAGGTGGGTTCGATTCCTTGATGTGGTAGAGGTGGGATCCCTCGCTGAGTCCGAGGGAAAAACCGACCCTCGAGGGTAAACAGATTACGAACGAACCACAGACGCGGAGTGTACCTATATCTCGTCAGTGCCTGACCACGTTATTTTAGATTGTTTAACTTTGTTTAACTCTTTTTTGTGAGAACTCCTAAGATTATTAATCATTTTTACAACTAATTTCCTGTGGGCTTTGCAGTCATTTAATTTATATTTTGCAATCAACTTACTGTAGGCAGCGTCTTTCCTGTTCCGATTGTGATAATCTTTAGACTTTGTCTGCCAGAGACAAGATTCATTTCTATAGCATTCAATGAAAGCTTCTAAATGCTCACGATATCCGCTTTGGTCTTTCTGAGACATGTTGTGATAACTTGCAGCGTGTACTATCTTAACGAGTGACTCACTTGAACTGAGCAATTGGCAGTCGCCACGGTCCACACGTTGCGATAAAACTGTGCAAACGCAATCGACACAGTTTTATTGGTTAGAAAAATGAACTTGCTCCGATGAATTGTGCAAGCAGAAATAACTGCAACGATTTACCATCCACACGTGAGAAAAATCTCGGCAGTTCGGGTGGTGCAGTTAAATCGCACAGTTATACAGTAACGTGTGTAGCTGCCTTAAGACTCACAATTTGAAACTTTTCCGGGCCCGTTAGCCCTTCAAATTTCGGTACAATTGAGGAAATTTTTCGTTTTTCGAAAATTGGGGACACCTACTTTGTCTACAGATCCAAAATAAGTAACTTTAAGACGTATTAAAGTTCGGTAACGGTCAGGTCAATACTTTTAAAGTAATGAATTTTTAAAGTGAGCACTCCGTTCGAAATGAAAGAAAATACCGGCACTTTTCTTTTGTTCAAACTGTTTTAACGTTTAATAGGTTCCGATAAAGTTCTACTTCACATAATTAAACGTAGAATAAGATAAGCTAAATTTTCGTGTAGCTTATTTCTACGTGGACAAAGGATAAACCTTTTCTTAACATATTAATTTGGGGGTTCTATGCTTTTTCCACGACAGCAGATGTTCTCACTAAACTGAAAGTTACGAATATGTTCGTTAGTGAGGTAGTCAGTAAAACTCCGCCAACACCGACGGTGTTGTTATCTAGCCCAGCGCGTCTAGAACTCGAGCAATGCCATGTTCCTGATAACAAAGGATAACAAAGGGAGAAAGGAGACGAACTGCTCGACTAAGTGGTATGTTCCGAGCTGTCAGTGGAGAGATGGCGTGGGAGGACATCAGTAGACGAATAAGTTTGGATGGTGTCTTTAAAAGTAGAAAAGATCACAATATGAAGATAAAGTTGGAATTCAAGAGGACAAATTGGGGCAAATATTCGTTTATAGGAAGGGGAGTTAAGGATTGTAATAACTTACCAAGGGAGATGTTCAATAAATTTCCAATTCCTTTGCAATCATTTAAGAAAAGGCTAGGAAAACAACAGATAGGGAATCTGCCACCTGGGCGACTGCCCTAAATGCAGATCAGTAGTGATTGATTGAACGCGGCTTATTGTGATTAAATCAAGTGTCATAAAAAGCTTGTTGTGTTTTTAGACGATTTAATGCAAAACTTACCAGCAGAACCACTGTTATAGTAAGCAGTCCAAGGAAGCTTTTCATGTTGACGCTTGTCGTGCCAAATGTCTACTGTTCGGTTGTATCTTGGTATAAATACGTGGCCTTCTTCGCAGGGAGTCTAACCTTGTTGGGTAAGGCTTTGACTCGCCGATAACAGGTAGTGGACAATAACTGATGGTAGCTTTCAAGGAAACAACGTGTTCTTGTGAAATAATGACCCCTAAGTGGAAAGGCCTTAAAGGCCTAAAGACTGTTAGCTTGTTGTACACCATCAAATGCTTGCCAAATTCAAGACTTCACAAGGATTATCCAGTGATTCACAAATCGCTCGCAATGCTTGAGAAGTCTTCAAAAAATTCTTGGAACTAAACTAGAACATGATCTAATCGGTGAAAGAATTGCCAAGACTTTGAGAGTTTTGACCAATGGAATTCGAGTGTTAAGGGGGTGCACTAGATAGCTAGGCATCCTGGGATTGCTGGGAATCAAAAAAAAAATGGCCTCATCTTCATGACCCAGGGATGCTGTGTGTGTTCGTATTAATTTGCACATCCCTGCCTATATTCAGTTGGCTCAGCATGGTGCAACAGCCCTAGAAGGCCATGGCCTACCAAGCGACCGCTGCTCAGACCGAAGGCCTGCAGATTAGGAGGTGTCGTGAGGTCAGCAAGACGGATCCTGTCGGCCGTTATTCTTTGATTTCTATACCGGAGCCGCTATCTCACCGTCAGATAGCTCCTCAATTGTAATCGCGTAGGCTGAGTGGACTTCGAACCAGCTCTCAAATCCAGGTAAAAATCCCTGGCCTATCCGGGAATCGAACCTGGGGCCTCTATTTAAGAGTCTCCGTGGAGTTCCACAATAAAATAAAGAAAACTCAGACCTACGAGAAGATTGCAAGATACATTTCTGAAGGAAGTGGACAGCTTTTGCGTTTATTATAGTACGGTAACGTATAGGTACGCCCCGTATTCCTATGTAATTACGTATTCCATTCCCGTATTTGTAGACACCTGAAAATGAGAAGTGTCGACGAAATATGGGTCTAATATGGTTATATCTGTGTTTCATTTGGTATATTTGACATATTCCCAGTAATATTACATATCTGTTATATGAAGAATGTAACATTTTTTGTACATATTGCAACCATTCCACCCACGCCATTACCCCATGGAACCACATGACAGCATCGTTGTCCCCATAATTTCGGGGCTACCGCCATAGAGCACCATACGCCAAGGCGTTCGATGGTATAGGACCTTTTTATTCTAAAGTCAAATGCCACCTCATCTAGAAAAAATGCGAAGAAAAATAAACTTCAAAGCGATGGGTGAGCAAAAGCTCTTTCGACCGTGCAAGGATCAACTGCACTCCTCCGTTCCAAAGAATCAAACCAGCGGCCTCCCAGGGCCATGGCGCGTTCGCAACAAAGATCATAATATAACACTTAAATAACTTAAAGGCATAAATGAACGGAGGGAAACTTAGGATGCAATGTTTTTCCGGCAAAATGACAAGCAAAGAAAAGTTTGAAAACCTATATATTATTACTTGATAAAATTACGATTAACTGAAATCAACCCTGAATAATTCTACTGTAATGAAAATAAAATATACAATGGCCGATGGACTAAATACAAATTCGGAGATGTCGCTCCATTCATTAAAAAATTAATAATTCATATTATTATTAATATTTATCAATTAAATGTCGAAGTTGTTTGTTCCATTCCCTTTTGGACATGACAATAAGTATTACATTAAATAATCGGTACAAAATCCTTTTTAAGAACAGAAAATATCCTTGTAAATGCGACGGTTCTCATTAAAAGCCTTCTTCACTATTAGAAGAAACAATTATCTATGCGGAAAATTGGAGACAACTTGGAGTGGTCACCTAACTAATTAATTATACTACTAAATAAATAAACAAAAGAATAAGCGAATACTAGCGGATAAAATCATAATCATCCATATAAAATCTGACTGATGTCGGTCCAGAAATCGAACCCACATCGCAGTGAATCCGATGACCAAATAACGAGACAGAACCCGTTATTTGGAATCCAAATAAAAAAATTAAACAGAGCTCAAGGAGTATTTTCAAAAAAATTATGTATACATATTTTAAAACAAAACTATAAACAATATACGCATGCAACTGGCCGTATAACGTAAAAGAAATATTGTGTGACAAAGAAAATCTGCCTTGGAGTTCGAACTGATGATCACCAGGATGCCATCGACAAACGGGTCTCTAAAAACTCCCTATCTCAATTATTCATAAGGTCAATAAATGAATAATAATACTGGCGTTCCAGTTATTTAATTTCTTTATAGAAATAAACATAAACGGGTTAAAAGGAATCCTCTAAATGTAATCGGGTTTATGTGAAACTCCCAGCATTCAGTCTTAGTGGACAGGCTTGAACAGTAATATTGGCAGTGACCTTGGTCAAAAGGGAAGTGCTAACTCACCCATTCTAAAATCATAAATCATACAACGTCTAACCACACCTAATAATGGTCGGCCGCAGAATACTTCTTGTCAACAACTCAAGGCAAGACCAATCGTCTCCCTGAAAATACATCATGGTAAATGATATCATTTCAACTGATATCCTCATATCATATTCCAAAGCTCCACTGGCTTATTAATTCTCTGCCCTGTTACAATTCTTTAATTCAATAGCAAACCACTATTCATCTTTTCAATTTCACATCCATGGACTTAGAATGTCCAGGTTCACATCCATCCGACTACATAGAATATCTCAGCCTATGTTTTCCTACAGTTTGAGTTCAGACAAAAAATCAAATATGAATTTAATCGTATCCATAATATTATTCTAATATTACAGAAAAACAAATACTTGACATAAAAAGAAATCTTTTATCTAAGATGGGAGGGCGTTTGTTCGTTGTCCAGGCTTGTCGCAAGTTGCGCATATAACTAATACAGCCATCTACGTATTCCTATCATGCAAAATTACATTAAAAAAAGAGTGCATTCCTATATTTATGATTATTATGCCGATAGTGGCATTCTGAAGACACTGTCACCATGCATTACCAAAATAGGCTTGAATATTCCGTAAAATAAAATATACAAATCACGGTTTGAAATTATCAATAATACAAATCTATATTTTGCCCTCCTAATCTAAAGCATTCTCGGACTCACTGATATGTTTCCATTAAATCACGTACATGCATTACATTAAAATTATATTTTATCGGCCCGAAATTTTAGCCCATATAATAGAATTTTAGTCCCCATCTAGATGAATATATAAACAAAATGAAGACCACTCACAAGTTCTCTCTAATTCAAGAATACATGCAGTTTACATTACTAACTTTTTTCTTTGCTAGGGGCTTTACGTCGCACCGACACAGATAGGTCTTATGGCGACGATGGGATAGGAAAGGCCTAGGAGTTGGAAGGAAGCGGCCGTGGCCTTAATTAAGGTACAGCCCCAGCATTTGCCTGGTGTGAAAATGGGAAACCACGGAAAACCATCTTCAGGGCTGCCGACAGTGGGATTCGAACCTACTATCTCCCGGATGCAAGCTCACAGCCGCGCACCTCTACGCGCACGGCCAACTCGCCCAGTACATTACTAACTAATTTATGTGATATACATATTACATAACCTTGCATTTATTTAGATAAACATTTATATTCTTAGTACTTATCATCATGTCGTGAAATCCATGGTTCGGGCCCAGGAAAAGGCCCTTATCGTGGCTTAGCCTCTCATGGCGCTGGCGTGGAACACACGTTTGAATCCTCTTCCATTCCTGCTGAGCACGTTCACAATCCTAGGGTCCTCTACTTCACTGTAACAACTTTAATGATGTTAAAATAGGTTGCGTAACTCAAAAACACAATTTTTTTCAAAACTGTAACACAGTTCTCGCGGTCACGTTACTTAAATACTTTCAATACTAACACTTGGACAAGGTTTTCAACACCGTGAATTTGCAAAATATATATATTATAACTCCCAAATACAGGCAAGGTCAGAACACCAGCGGACCGTAGGTCTGCCTTCAATCTTTCGCGTACCGGGCGAGTTGGCCGTGCGCGTAGAGGCGCGCGGCTGTGAGCTTGCATCCGGGAGATAGTAGGTTCGAATCCCACTATCGGCAGCCCTGAAGATGGTTTTCCGTGGTTTCCCATTTTCACACCAGGCAAATGCTGGGGCTGTACCTTAATTAAGGCCACGGCCGCTTCCGTCCAACTCCTAGACCTTTCCTATCCATCGTCGCCATAAGACCTATCTGTGTCGGTGCAACGTAAAGCCCGTAGCAAAAAAAAAATCTTTCGCGTCAAGTGTATTTTGTATCATCATGGCTGCCCCATTTATAACATTACCCCTGCACACACAATAGACGGCGGTCAGTCCCCACCACATTTTTAAATTAGTGGTTGTACGTGTTGTATGACATCGGTAATGCGCTCAAATGTGTGACTCAGACTCTTAAGTACTCTTGTTATGGGCGGAATACGCATCGATCGGCGGTTTATTTAAAATTTATTATCAAAATGATGCCTTTACGGGGACCCCCCGTGCGGAGTCTGCGTACTTAGTTGGCGTGGGTACGCTACTAGTGGTTATATAATCAAATGGTAGCGTATTTTTCCACATGTTAACATTTTATACACCACTCGAATTTTGGCAGAGGTCTATTATGAAAACATATGACATGCCAAGGTTTCCTTTACTAATTGTTATGCATATCTCGAAATTTTACCATACAAATGAAGCTTGCACTTTGGCATTGCCGTGTTTCGGCCATTTTTAGTGGGCGGAGTTATTAGTATTGATTTTCTTTCCTTGTCATTTTTCATAGCTCACTCTCTGTCTGGGGATCCCTTCAGCTATGACGGACTCGTGTTTACCAAGTTAGAGGCGTTGTGCAAACAGATGCAACCTAATGCAACTTTCTGTAATATGTACAAGGGAGTTTAACAAAAGTTTTGACGGACTAAAATAATTATTACATAACTATGTACATGACCAGTACGGTCACAATATATAGGTAATTATTTCAAAATTTAAAAACTGTGTCAGCTCGTTTAATATTCAGACTAGAGTAAAATAGTTCATGAATTTCATCTTATCTACAATATGTTTCAATTCCTAAAGTATGCTTTAAAATTCCTTTGAAATTGTGATCTCCAACCCTTTGTCTGTGAAATACGGTAGGTCCGAATGCCTCAACTGTATTCAACAGCACTAATCTTTACGATCTGATTGGATTGGATTTAATTTAATTTAATTTAATTTAATTTAATTTAATTTAATTTAATTTAATTTGATTTGATTTGATTTGATTTGATTTGATTTGATTTGATTTGATTTGATTTGATTTGATTTGATTTGATTTGATTTGATTTGATTTGATTTGATTTGATTTGATTTGATTTGATTTGATTTGATTTGATTTGATTTGATTTGATTTGATTTGATTTGATTTGATTATTTACAAACAACAGAGTTATTACTTCCCCAACTATAGATTATATAATAAATTCAAGTAATATGAAAGAATAAGAATGCTAACATCAATTACGACTACTACTACTACTACTACCACTACTACTACTACCACTACTACTACTACTACTACTAATAATAATAATAATATTTAAGTAACATAAAATATATGCATATTTAAAAAACGGAAGAAGAGAGTATGAATACCGAAAAATCCAGACAAGCAACTCAATGTTGAAGACAACCTAGGGATATGAGCTGCGAATTTTAGGTAAACGAAATATAATAAAATACGAGATTATATTCTTTATTTATTCCTAAAAATTACAATACTCATCTTAATCATCGAGTGCAAAGTATGCAGCACGTGCATGAACGAATTTCACGTTTATAAAACACCTTTTCCTTTTAGAAGAATATTCCGTCTCGAACAGCGGCAGAAAAGTGAATAATGATTAAGTGTTGACCAATTCTGCTTATTATCTTCTACAACCTGTGAAAATAAAGTTCGGTGAATAGTCCTGTACAATAAACATAGTTGAACTATGCACGACTGTCACTTTACTGTCCTTCGAAATAGTCCCCTCCCATAACTATGCACTGCTGAGATCGGCGATACATGTCCTAGAAACTTTGCAAGAAGGTTTCCCTTGGGATGGTGTTCAAAAGTATCGCCACGTTTCGTTGGATGTCAGGAATATCTCAAATCTCTTTCCTATCAAAGCGAGTTTGAAGCGTGACTTTTCGACTCAGACCTTTTTCCGACGATGGGATCCCGGAGAACGCCATTCCATGCCTTGCCGTATCGTTTCAGGGTCGTATCTAAGACACCAGGTTTCAATCTCAGTGACAATACACTTCAAGAAATTTGGTGTCGCATCCACCGTTTCGACAAAATCCTGTGAAGCCTCTAAACATGCCTGGTTCTGGTCGTCAGTCAAGTGATGCGGCACAAGACGAGAACACGTTTTCCTCTTCCATATCTTCTGGGTAACGATTTGTCGCACGGATTCACGGATAATCTGCAGTTCATCCACTATCATGCGTACAGTTAATCGCCAATCGTTCGTGGTTAATGTCCTCACCTTCTCAATTTTTTCGTCACTGACGGCGGTCGCCGGTCTTCCGCTACGGGGGTTGTTAGAAACACTTTCCCGGCCTCCTCGAAAACGGGCGAACCACTCGTACACACACTTCAAGGACAGTGCTTGATCTTCATAAACACGTACCAGCATCGCATGCGTTTCTTTCGGTGTCTTGCCAACATTCAAACAAAACTGTACATTGATATTTTGGTCGTTCATGTCCCTGTTCGCAGTTCAGAACCAACACACTAAACACGCACTGTGTCAAACACATCTTACACGGCACACACACGATGCTCAACTGAACAACGTTGGGAGCAGGTGGTCAAAACCTGCTGTTCGCCAGTGTTACCGGTTCGACCGTTCCGGCTTCATTCACCGAACTTTAATGTCATAGGTTGTATACCCGGTGCTCTTGCAATTTCTAAAAAAAAAGCCTCTCGCGTTAATTCATCTTCCATTCCGGCCGATTAGATTAGCAGTTTGCTTTTTCTACCACTGCGAGCGCTAATGTGAGTCAATGCAGAGTCTCACTTAAGCCTTTATATCTACATTAGGTGTAGACATTTTTCTAAAGTCAATAAACGCCTAAGACTATTGAACGAAGGAACACATTACAGAAATAATTATATAAGTAAATAAGTTAATTTGGATAGGATTTGAATCAAAAAGTAAACAAGTAAAGAAACAATCGATTTTAATCTATTTTTCCGGAACTGGATTTACGTCGGAAGTGATTTTCAATTTTTTTTTAACTTACATAGAACTATCTAAGACTCACAATTTGAAACTTTTCAGCCCTTCAGCTTTCGGCACATTTAAGAAAATTGCTTAATTTTACGTTTTCATACTTTGCCTGCTAAGAAATATTTTCAACATTAAAATGTTTATACGGAGATAAAAGAAGGAAATATAACTTCTAGTTACCAAACACGCAGAACAGGAGGCAGGGAACTCTCTGTCACTAGCTGAGAGTGGAAAACATTCACTATCCCACTAATTTCACTGAGGGATTTAGGGCCTGCATGAACGAGAATCTAGGTGTCATATATTGATCAGAGTTTCTAACAAACTCTTTATCTGTTAGCAGGATCATTAGTGGTGAACAAGAAGAGCCCCGGAAAATATTTCAACCAGCTACTTTTATCTTTTAAAATACGCACCGGTGAATTCCTGCGATATTGAACGGTTCTTCTCAGCCCACAAGAGAACTTTACTGGATCAGCCAAGACCCCCTATAAATACAAATTACAAAACACAAAATACAAAATATGAAATACAAAATACAAATTAAAAAGTACAAAATACAAAATAAAAAATAAAAAATCAACATGGCCGACACATCGGTTGAATGTAAACAAGCCTGCGATACATAAACATAACCTTCTGATTATCGTATCGAATTGATACGTTGTCAATAATAACGAACATAACACGTTTCTTCGACTAATAGACTAGTACTATCCATAAATAGCCTATAAGCAATGTGGGGAAATTTCAAAATATAAGTCATTTCTTTGAATTAGTACTGTCCAGGAAATAGGTAATGTAGGATTTCATTCAAAACTAACAGTCTTGGGGGAATATCTGATGCGTTTCAGAGTGTGGTACTTTCAATTCAATCAATGTCCAGCTCCATGGTTAAATGGTTAGCGAGCTGGCCTTTAGTCACAGGGGTCCCATTTTCGATTCCCGGCAGGGTCAGGAAATTTAACCATCATTAGTTAATTTCTCTCGCACTGTGTTGTCTTCATCATCATTTCATCCTCATCACGACGCGCAGGTCACCTAAGGGTGGAAAATCAAATGACCTTCACCTAGCGAGGCGAACCCGTCCTGTGGTCTCCCGGCACTAAAAGCCATACGCCATTTGATTTGATTTCATTTCAGTTCAAAGCAATTCAATCAATCAATCAATCAATCAATCAATCAATCAATCAATCATTGATCTGAATTTAGGTCTATCGTCCAAGTGGTAGGTTTCGTATCATTTGTTTGCCCAGTCTTCTCTTAATGAATTCAAAGAAGTTGGAAATGGTGTAGATATAGTAGGGGACACTCTTGGTAAATTATTCCAGACCATAATTCTTCTTCCTATAAATTAATACCTGTTTTATAAATACATTTATTTGAATGACCTTTCTATTACCACACGCTTTTAAATATAATACCCTACCTCGTTCAAGAAATTTATTCGAAGCGTAATATTGTCATGAATTTCAATTCTCTCATAACAATGATTCTGATAATGATTCACCAAAGTGCTATATGATATCTGTTTCAATTCAGATAATCGATAGGAGAATCGAGCTGAAGTTCTCCGGTGGCATATCCATTTTCCTATAAAGTGCATTAATATACACTGACTGACAGTGACAATGCAACACCAAGGAGGAGAGGTTCGAAAGGGATGAAAGTTGGGGAAAAAACAGAGACGGCACGGATGAATAATTGATGTTTATTTCAAACCGATATGCAGGTTACACAATGCGCACGGCATCGACTCAGTAGGATGTAGGACCACCGCGAGCTGCGATGCACGCAGAAACACGTCGAGGTACAGAGTCAATAAGAGTGCGGATGGTGTCCTGAGGGATGGTTCTCCATTCTCTGTCAACCATTTGCCACAGTTGGTCGTCCGTACGAGGCTGGGGCAGAGTTTGCAAACGGCGTCCAATGAGATCCCACACGTGTTCGATTGGTGAGAGCTCCGGAGAGTACGCTGGCCACGGAAGCATCTGTACACCTCGTAGAGCCTGTTGGGAGATGCGAGCAGTGTGTGGGCGGGCATTATCCTGCTGAAACAGAGCATTGGGCAGCCCCTGAAGGTACGGGAGTGCCACCGGCCGCAGCACATGCTGCACGTAGCGGTGGGCATTTAACGTGCCTTGAATACGCACTAGAGGTGACGTGGAATCATACGCAATAGCGCCCCAAACCATGATGCCGCGTTGTCTAGCGGTAGGGCGCTCCACAGTTACTGCCGGATTTGACCTTTCTCCACGCCGACGCCACACTCGTCTGCGGTGACTATCACTGACAGAACAGAAGCGTGACTCATCGGAGAACACGACGTTCCGCCATTCCCTCATCCAAGTCGCTCTAGCCTGGCACCATGCCAGGCGTGCACGTCTATGCTGTGGAGTCAATGGTAGTCTTCTGAGCGGACGCCGGGAGTGCAGGCCTCCTTCAACCAATCGACGGGAAATTGTTCTAGTCGATATTGGAACAGCCAGGGTGGCTTGCACATGCTGAAGAATGGCGGTTGACGTGGCGTGCGGGGCTGCCACCGCTTGGCGGCGGATGCGCCGATCCTCGCGTGCTGACGTCACTCGGGCTGCGCCTGGACCCCTCGCACGTGCCACATGTCCCTGCGCCAACCATCTTCGCCACAGACGCTGCACCGTGGACATATCCCTATGGGTATCGGCTGCGATTTGACGAAGCGACCAACCTGCCCTTCTCAGCCCGATCACCATACCCCTCGTAAAGTCGTCTGTCTGCTGGAAATGCCTCTGTTGACGACGGCCTGGCATTCTTAGCTATACACGTGTCCTGTGGCACACGACAACACGTTCTACAATGACTGTCGGCTGAGAAATCACGGTACGAAGTAGGCCATTCGCCAACGCCGTGTCCCATTTATCGTTCGCTATGTGCGCAGCACAGCGGCGCATTTCACATCATGAGCATACCTCAGTGACGTCAGTCTACCCTGCAATTGGCATAAAGTTCTGACCACTCCTTCTTGGTGTTGCATTTGCTCTGTCAGTCAGTGTACAAATCTTTGGCAACGTAAATACGTACTGTAAGTGACAGTATATCAGTTGATGCCTTCTCCTCTAATTTAACAAAGAGGATTTAATCTTCATTCACAGTTAGAAATAAGAGAGCTTTATCACTGTTTATAACCTCACTTTTAAGCGCCTCAAAAGGTATAGTAATTGAGAAACGTACTAGGATAGGCAACAACACAGAGTTTTGGCCTTATCCGGAAAAATATCCACATCGAATACACGGAAAACATCCTCTCTATTAATAAATTTATTCTCGAATGTACCCTAATGAATTATTTGTAACTACAAAATCATCACGATTCATTAAGTACACTCAATCTGAATGTGAATGCATCTGCTTTAATATGAACTACAGTACATCCAGCCACACAAAACGATCGACGTCCTAATATATCAAAATAGTTTTAAAGCCAAATTTCAATAAATACATCACTACACTAAAGTTTCCTAATCAAACCAAACCAACAGCAAGAACTAAACTGGTGCTTCACAAATGCTCATGTTTACATTTGAACAAACCGATCGTGTCGCCATTTTAGCTAATATCGATAGCTGCATTAAGATCTGATATATTGTAGTTGGTTTTGGATCAACGCCAAAACGTCACAATGGCCGTGCGGTTAAGAGCGCGCAGTTGTGAGCTTGCAAGGGAGTTTTACTCCCACTGTCGGCGACCTGAAGATGGTTTTCCGGGGTTTCCCATTTTCACACCAGGCAAATGCTGGGGCTGTACCTTGATTAATGCCACTGTCGCTTTCTTCCCTCTTCTAACCCTTTCCTCTCCCATTATCGCTATTTGACCTATCTGTGTCGATGCGACGAAAGCAAATTTATTGTAAGCAATATATTACATAAAAATTTGGGCCCTATCTATAAATAAATACTATCAAGAATCCTCATTCCCCTGTAAATTCAGTCCTTTCTTTTCATAGCATTTCAGATAATTACGGTACACTAACTCCTTGTTAATCATCATCATACAGCTTCTTATTACAACCAAGTTAATGTCAATGTTTGTAATACTTTAGGTTTGCCGCTGTATATTATTTTCATGTAGTTTGCAATGTTTCAGTATATGTTATTCAGTTCTCAAACTTGAAATTTTAGTTTAACTTTCTCCCTCTCTCTTTTTCTTTCTGTAAGATTTGTTTCTGTGTATTGTTTTCAATGTAGATACATAGTGATGAATTTGGCCTATATGTTAACCCTTTCCAGAAAAATGGTGTTTTCTAAACAGTCAACACGAGATAATCTCACAATGAAAGGTCATATAGCAGGGCAAGAGTCCTTCTTCAAATACTTGGGCACCATGCTGAACGACCAGTGTGATTCCAAAGGAGAAATAACATCTAAAATTGAACAGGCCAGGAGACAATTCATTACCATGAAGAAATTCTTTGTAAGGTCAGATATCAATATGTAGCTACGAATCCGTATGCTACATATTCCCTATTCTCCTATATGGATATGAAAGCTGGACCGTGGATCCAAGCACTGAAAAACGTGCAGAAGCCTTTTTTTTTTTTTTTTTTTTTTGCTAGTTGCTTTACGTCGCACCGACACAGATAGGTCTTATGGCGACGATGGGACAGGGAAGGGCTAGGAGTGGGAAGGAAGCGGCCGTGGCCTTAATTAAGGTACAGCCCCAGCATTTGCCTGGTGTGAAAATGGGAAACCACGGAAAACCATTTTCAGGGCTGCCGACAGTGGGTTTCGAACCTACCATCTCCCGAATACTGGATACTGGCCGCACTTAAGCGACTGCAGCTATCGAGCTCGGTCAGAAGCCTTTGAAACGTATCTGTATCGCCGTGTCTTGCGCATACTTTCGATATTGAAAATTTCAAATGTGTGGTCCTTCATCGGATGAGAATGCAAAAAGAACAGTTTCTTATCACAAAATAAAGGGAAACTCTGTACTTCGGGCATGTTATGAGGGGCGAGCGGTATCAATAAATATTACAGGTAATTATTGAAGGAAAGATACAAGGAAAACGGTCCGTTGGTAGACGGAGAAATTCATGGTTGAAGGACATTTGAAGATGGCACAGATGTACAGCAGAAGTTTTTAATGTTTCATTGTCAAGATCACGCCTACCTCCGTGTGGAGACGACGTCTTAAGAAGAAGGAGAAGAAGTCTCCTCAGCTTTAAACAGAAATAAAATCTTTTACTCACGTTGGTATGTTCCGGGCTGTTAATTGGGATGGGGCATGGAAAGACTTTAGTCGACGAACAAGCTTGGATGGAATCTTAAAAGCAAGAAAGATCGAATTAAGATAAAGTTGGAATTCAAGAGAACAATCTGGGGTAAATATTCCTTTACAAGATGAGGAATTCGGAATTAGAGTAATTTACCAATGGTAATGATTTAATAAATGAATAAATTCTCAAGTTTTTTGAAATCATTTAAGAAGAGACTAGATAAAGAACTGATCCGGAATCTATCACCAGAGAGACTTCTCTAAATTCAGATCAGAGGTGATTTCTGAGAATTCAGGTTACATAAAAATATTAATCTTATTGGCTTTACGTCCCACTGACTACTTTTACGGTAATTGGAGACGCCGAGGTGCCGGAATTTTGCCCCACAGTTATTCTTTTACGTGCCAGTAAATCTACAGATTAATAAACTTGACATTCTTGTTTCCTGCCCCGGTTCTCATTCTTTTCATCGACTATCGTGAGGAACTGTGGGCTTATCGTCCAGCTCAGCTTTAGTCTGGTCAGCTGACGAACATTACGAGTGACGAAACAGTCTCTGATAAGATAAGGCCGGTCAAAATACCATTGTCACTTTTTAGAGTAATGTTGTACTAGTTTTTAACAAATTCCCTCGTAAGTTATATTCCTAACTTGCGAAGCGTGTGCAGAATTCGAAATAATTTGTCAGCATATTATGTCAAGTTCAGTATGTACAGGATGCTTGGGAGATAAGTAAACTTGATGAATACCCGCAGATCTTTTCTTTAAATTTAGCGAATGGTTTTGAGATAGATTGTAGCTATATTTGTTCCTGGCCTATACCACCCGCCTGCTAGCTCAATGTGTAATAAACTATTCTAAGTACATCACTGCAATGCAGCTGTACACATCACTTCACTGCGACTTCAGGCCGTATTCTGCTTCCGTAATCTGTAAGAAGCAATTCTAAGTAGCCTGAATGGTCAGCGTACTGGCCTTCTGTTCAGAGGGTCCCGGGTTCGATTCCCGGCCGGCTCGCGGCCTGCATTGGTTAATTCCAGTCGCCTGGGGCTGGGTAATTGTGCTGTCCCCAATATCCCAGGAACTCACACACTACACATAACACTATCTTCCACCACAACAACACGCAGTTACCTACACATGGCAAATGCGGCCCATTCTCATCGGAGGGTCTGCCTTACAAGAGCTGCACTCGGCTAGAAACAGCCACTCAAAATTATTTATTAATTCCAAGTACAACACTGCACTACAGCAACACGCATCACTTCACTGCGTCTTTGGGACGTATTCTGCTTGCGTAATTCGTAAGAAACAATTCGAAGTACATCACTAAAATTAGGCTTGCGTAAGTTGTATGAAAACGTCCTGCGAACAAGAAGCGAATGTTGTCATATTGTGCAATATTGTAATGTATGTCAGTAAAGCCTCATTCATCATTAAATACTACCTGAGCTACTAACATCAACCTTCCAAATTTCATTTTTGTATTATTGAAATAGGACATTATTTTGACGTTATATATATTCAGAACTTAACCAATAACCAGCAGAAAGTATATTTGTGCGACGTAAAGCAAACCGTAATAGAAGTGCCCCATTGCGCCGAAAGGGGCATAAAGTCGGATTTTTCATTTCTGATATTTTTGTGTTTCTAACATATGCGTAAGGTACTGAGCAGAAAAAAAAGTTCATGGTTCTAGGTGAAATACTTCATTCTTTAAAGAACGGCATTTTGAGAAAAAATGTTTCACTATCTTTCTTACGAAGTGTACATCGAGTAGTGAAGACTCAAACTGCTGCGTAACTCAGTTTCTTAAGAAGACCCACAGAGCGCAAGAGGTCAAAATATAGAAATAAAATGTTTACACCACCGACCCTTTTGTTCAACTCTATTGGAAAATTTCTATCGCTGACTTTGGGTTTCTCTTCGCGCAACAGGTGAAAAATTTGAAAATAAGAAACTCTTAAAAAAAGAGAGATTCAGAACAACCAATTTTTTACAATTTGCTTTACATCGCACAGACACAGATAGGTCTTGGCCTTAATTAGGGTACAGACCCAGGTTTTGCCTGATGTGAAAATGGGAAACAATGGAATCCATCTTCAGGGCTGCCGAGAGTAGGGATCAAACCCACTATCTCTCGTATGCAAGCTCACATTTGTACGCCCCTAACCGCAGGGCCACCTCGCCCGGTAAACACATTTACAAAGTGAATTGTATGTATAGTTGGAGAAAAAAAGGAGAGGAAACCTGAGAGGGTATGATGGGGGACCCCACTAACTTACAGAAAATGTAAATACATGTGTGATATAGCACACTAATTGTACCAAAAATATGACCAAAATTAGAAATTCTATGGCCAACGGGTCCAGTTGGTGACCTGATAGTCCACTCCTCGTGAGGAGGATGAAATAACATCTTGGAAAGGCGTGCCACTCCAACTGGCGAGCCCAGATGGCACCCCCTCGGCGAGACGCTGCACACACACACGGCCTAATAACCCATTCTCTTGCAGTTATTTTTTTTACACCAGACATAGCTATAGGTCCGTAACAACTAACAGCTTCTATCCTGCAATGCTTTGGACAACAAAGCATTTTACAAAAACAGGGGATACTGTGGACGAATCTTACACCCTGTGGAGTGGTTAAGGGCCTAACAGAATTGGCTGAAAGCAATGCCGGACTCGGATAGGAAAATTGAAAAAATAAAATCGTAAGTTGTTTTGATGGTCCGTGAGCGAATTTTGACAGAGAAATAAAGGTTCGTAGTCCGCCAACTTAAGTGTGGTAATAATAGCTTTTTGAGTATTTGATCCATTGCCATAAACTAAAACCTTCATCAGAGGAACAACTATACGTGTATTACAATTGAATAGAAGTACGACGTGATAATACAATTAAAAAAAAGCCATTCAGTAGTTGGCTATGCACTAACAAAATAACAGGCACTTAGAATTGAACAGACACATTGACTGCGTGAGACGGTCAGGCAAACGGGTGAATCATACCTCATACATTGGCAAAAATATACCCCTGCTTCCCTTCCTTACGGCACATGCTAAGTCTCCACTACTTGCTGTGGCGATGTACGAATTGGTTAGTCTTAACAAAGTACACATTTTATGCGTATTTCCGCTAACTATTATTCTTGATAACTAAAGAAATTAAATTGGTGGGGGGGGGGTAAACTACCCTTCCTCTCTAATACCCACCACTGGGTGATCGAACCGCAGTCCTTTTGGTAAGAAACCAATGTTCCAGACCAATTTTTATTCTTGTTTTATGGATCTTTTATATGAATACTGGGCATTCTAACTGGGCATTACTAACAAATTACACAATATTCTGGTTTGTTCTTATGCCCCAGTCTTATTACGTTTCTTATCACTCGTCAATAATTCACTCACCTGTAAGGCCAGTTTATCTGGAAGGTCATGTTCAGTGTGATAATTCTTTTATGTTTCAACGTTTTCCGACGTATATAGGCCTAATTTAGTATCCTACTGGTGATGAATAGTGCTTACTTCTATAAGATGTCAATTTTCTTTGGCCTTATCACTCAGTACTAGCGACAAGTACTTATTTCTGCTGTGTCGCCTCACATTAGGAAATTAGAAAATTTGTCGCTCCCACAGCACAACCAAAGGACATACCTGATACCGTATATTCCTATTTGTATACTCATCGGATTGCACTGCAGATTGAGACATGGAGAAGCACACTTGTTTAGTTAGGTCCCTCTTGCAAGGAGAATGCTGGTATGATGAATAGCGCGCGTATTCGTTAGCAGTACTCACTAATATGAGGGCTATAAATACAGTATTGGCAATATTTAATGAACTAACAAGTACAATAGCATTACATTCCTCCATTGTAGTTACCAACAAAGTTTATTACCTTTTGCCAAAGAAGTCGGTGGAGGGGTTCCTTCAACTTCGGAAATAGGTCGAAGTCACGAGGACCCATGTCAGGTGAGTACGGAGGCTGTTCCAAGACCTCCCGATGCCACGTTGCAATAAAAGCTTGACACTGTTTGTGACATTACAACGTGCGTTGTGATGCAACACGATAAGGCGAACGTCTCGCAATAAAAGTGGACGTTTGCGCCGCATAGTCGGACGCAGTTGTCGCTCCAAAAGTCACCAGTATTGGTCACTGTTTGCTTTTGTCCCTCATGCACGTAATGCGTAAGAATAACACCCTTGTAGTCGTGCGCCACAATCAGCATAAAGTTCACCCGACTGGGTTTCTGTGTAAATTTCTTTGAACGTGGCGAACCTGGGTGACGCCATTCATTAGATTGATGCTTTAATTCAGGCTCGTGGGCTCGAGCCTGCGACTCATCAATTGCGACAATACGCTTCAGAAATGCGTCTTCTTTCGTTGCGGTATCTGACAAGGCGAATGCCAGCCAGTGCATACCGGTGCCATTTCTGTACGTCGGTGAGTTGATGTGGAACCTAACGGGGGGCAATTTTCCTCAGTATGTGCCACACGTTTGATGACCGAGACCAACCTCTACGGACAATACATCGTCTACGCAAACGAGACCACTCACGATGTCAGTCTGATCTTGAAGAATGGACGGCCGACCTGTGCGGTACAAATCCACAGTCCCATTCCGACCCGCACAAAATTCTTCGACCCATCGTGCAACCGTCCTATATGGTAATGCATTCACGTCACGGGCTTCACATAATCCTCGATAATATTCTGATTCAGTTTTGCCACGGGCAACCTCGATTTTAATCAACGAACGGTGATCACCTTTTGAAAACAGGCTGTTGAGTGGTGAAATCAACACTCTTCACTTCAACGCTACACAGCAACAACACTCCCATTTGGATGCACATTACACAGCGCCACCTAACCACTCCCATATCCTATTTGTACATGCCCCATCTCCTGAGAGTCTCTGAACTACGTTACCACTACTTTATTTTCAGCCCCAGTAGCTTGTTCAAGACCGCACAACGCTTTTGTTTGGAGGGTTGCATGAACATTAGGGGTATGGCCCTTTAAAACCCCCTAATGTGTATGTAACTTTTCCAACTGAACTTACGTGTGGAGTAGAGGGTGCGTTCGAGTTGTTGAAATCCAAGCTATTACTGCATGGAAGTCCGCTCCCTAGTGATGTAAAATAGTCCCTTTCGAGAATCTCGAGATTTTTTTTATGAGACATGCTATTCTGTGCTGCGATGTGTTGAGTGTCTGGAGACCTAGTAACGCAGCAGTGCTTGAGCTCTAAGCCTTGCCACAGTGCGATTATATTACTGTTCAATTGTGTCTATAATAACAGCCATCAGCGCTCTGTATTGGTATAATCGTAAATGAGGGTATGAAAGCAAAATGACCAGCTACCAGTGAACATATAAGTACAGAGGTAGAGATATTATTCAGGAGTGGAGAGCCAGAATAATTATTTCATTGGCTTTACGTCTCTCTAACTACATTTTACGGATTTTGGAAACCTTGCAGAGCTGCTGGACCATGGATCCAGCCGTAGCCACTTGTGGGCCGAGACCCATTCTGTTTTAGCAGACGGCCAAGGCTCTGTCTTCTAGTTAGAGTAGGTACAAATGTCGCCATATTTTAAACGAGTTTCCACTGTCTTTGACTGGCGTTTCGTCTAAGTCACAGAAAAATCCCTGATGGCAGCAGACTTTTCCTGATATTACGTATCTTGCGAATATGTATTGCACCCTTTAACCGGTAGAGCTGCGGTAACTTCTCTTCTTTCTTCTTCTTGCTGAGGGATTGCCTAACTAAAGGTGACCATATAGCTACTATCTAAATAAATCGTATGACTCAGACTGGTTTTTGAAATAAAATAAAACTTTATTAATAAATTTAAGTAAAATCAATATCATGGATATGAAAATGAACCAAAATTTGTATCCAGATTATATAAATGCAGCTCAACCTTTGATAAATGCAATTAATTAAAATTAAAATTAAAAATGATTAATTAATTCATGATTAATTAAAAAATAAGAAGAAAATTATTCACTATAAATCATCCATTAATTGTGACCATATTTCATCATCAAATACTCAAATAAATTGTAACAATTATTTAGATCACAATTGGTGTATAGTTCACTAGCTTGGCTCAATAAAAATCAGTTAAGTTTCGTGCTTGATATTAGAAATCACAATTTGTTGAAAATAAAGAGTTTATGACGTTATTACAAATTCTTTTCACTTTTTTAACACTTAGAACATTCCAATAACTTTCCAGGAGTATATTCTCCACAATTTATGCAAGTTATTTAACATTTTGAACTCTCATTTTAAATAATGAGGATAACTACAATATTTTGAAATAAATCACTGTGCAATGTGACATCTATGACTTAATAAGTCTACAAGTATAATTATTGAAAATCTGGACATTACAGAACCTTTATTTAAGTATAGTTCTAATTGTTGACACTACACTGGAATATGTAAACTCACATATGAGTATTTTAATAAAAAAATTATCCAAATTTTTCTTGACTATATTAATCTTCAATATCACCACATATTTATTAATAAAATTTGATTAATTGACCAAATTCATTTGTTCAGTGATCCCTACAAAATTTTTGTTGTGGCTTGTGATGTGAGAAGGATTATTAAATCTAACACGTTGTGTACCTATTGTTACGCGAGCTGTCATTTTATCACCTAATATAACTGAACATTATAATTATCACACAAAAGTAGATACTAAATCAAGGAAAACAACTATATTACATTATAGTCACAGAGGAATCACCCATTTCTACTCATAACACAAATAAAATAACCATCATGGTTGAATTAAAATCTATGTCTAAATTCAAGCGCTATTTACACTATTTATACACCATTTTATTCGCACACGCTTATGAAGTTCATAAATAAGATATGATAGACCTCATATTGCATCAATACACATAAATATATTAACTGGCTCAGAGGCAAGTAATTGCAAATCTCTGAATGCAGACGTTTTGTTACCATGAACAATAACAATTTTTATGGCTTTCCTGATTTTATTTATCAATATAAATCGAGGAATATTACAAAATAAATTTATCTAAAATCAACTGGCAATATATTTAAAAGAAACGTGATAAAACACTGACTCACATTAAATAAAAATTATAAGAATATTTATTGTAACACGATCTTCACATGTCAATTGGGATTACGGACTACATTAATAAGTCATTAGCATTAATCAATTTACTATGTTTTGCATATAATTACCTCGCTTTAAATGGTGTGACATGTTGCCTTCTCATTTTTCCTCTGTGATAATCTCGTCTATTTATGCACCTCAATTATTTCAGGAGACTTATTCTCCCGCTCACTTTCATTACATCCTCGGCTCAGACGGCCGGCATTTACCTTCACATCTGCAACATTAGCTCTAACGGCTTAAATATTATTACATTATATCAGCTCTAACGGCTTGAATACGATCCTCTCAGCTCCACGGCTGGCAATATATAATTAACCTCTCATTATCATTGAGGCAGTTATCAACAGTGCATAACTAATTACTACATACATCATTCTCTGTCTTCATCTAAGCATTATGACACAACATCCTTTTTCCTTGCGTTCACTTTTCCCAGCTACTAAAGTATCTCAATTATCGTCTCCCAATTGAATGCTTTACATCGTAATCCAATAAGATTTAAATAATTCCATTGAAAATCCATTACTTCCTGTTGACAAGGAATTAACTGTTCACCTGTCCATATATTGTTACTCAGGTGAAATATATATTAATTAACGTAAATTTTAGAAAATCACCACGAATAAAAGAGATATTAGATATCAATTAAAATTACATCATTGAACTAGCAAATCGAACTTTCATAATGTACAATCTTGCAAACAAAATATAATAACGGTCTCGAATATCGTTTAAATGTAGGCCTATGCATTTAAACAAATTAGTCCGACTGATAATAATAATAATAATGAGAATATTAATAATAAGAAGAAGAAAATAATGAAATTGACACCATCGTGCGTGAATAAATCGTCATTATCAAATCTCCTCTGTGCTATACCCTAAAATAGAATTACAATAACTACATCTCTACTTGATAGCTCGCGTAACTGATTAATTAAAATAGTATACTACATGTTAGATTTATATATGAATTATTTTACTCACATTATTGCAAATAAGTTTCGCCCTTGCCAGGGCATCCGCTGATGTGGAATTAGAACATTATTACAAAGAAAATATGCATCTTCATAGTATCGGCGTATTCCTCCATGATATTGGTTGGACTATTCACACGCATTATATATATTCTTGATGCCTTAATTCTAACACATTAAATTAACACTTCATTAAACACAATAATATAAAGAAAATTATATACACCTTTTTTCTCACTTCTCATAAGCGTGGTACGCGTTTTGAAGGTCTCTACTGTCGTTTAACTATGTGTTTGCGGTACTTGTCTATTGTGGTGAAAGTATTTCCCTGCATACCTGCACTGCCGTCCTCGAGCTGATTTAATGCTATTTACAAGTTCCTTGGCCTCTGTAGTAGTGTTAATGACTTGTTTGTAGTAGATATGCTTATTCACTCTCTTCCCCTCTAATTGTCTTATGAATTACTGAAACCAAAAGTATATCCTAGCCAGCTGGAATACCGCCTGCCTTTCCTTGAAAGAAGTTTTCTCCGTCTCCGATGTAACAGCAAATATAACCAATTAATACGCACTGAAAATATCATCTGTGACCAACTTGTCATATCAAAAATTAGCATAAAAGCTCTAGATGTTTTAACATATCTGACGTGTGCGATAGTGTTGTGAAATAAATATACAGATTCATTAGAAGCTTTACATATTAAGTAACTATCTTACACTGTCCCATAAGATACTACTCAAATAAGAGAATTGACATTTCACGTCTACTCTACACGACCGTCGAAGAACAAGTGATTCTTCTGCTAGGCGTCCTGTGCCTCCTTGGATTTCTTTGCGGAGTGATATAATCTGACTTCAGGAGCGACTTTTACGTCATGCATCCCTATCTGCTACTTCATTAATGTCACATCTCATAAATAATATTTCGGTAGTTCAATTAATACACTGTGCTCACCGAATTAATCATAGACATTTGCATAATTGAGATGGCTTCGGTCGGACTATTTCATCTGTCGTACTACTGTATGCAATCAGGTAACGGCGGGAATATTACCACACCCTCGTCCACAGACACATCCTCTCTTAATTAAATATTTGCTGCACATCAACAAAATTATTTTCATTCACTGTTTATAATATCCAAATTGAAGTGTCTTTGCAGTTGAACAATTATTAACTACTTCTAATTTCTGTCGAAAGATTGAATATTTGATGGCGCTCCTCTCGAAATATACAAAATATAGGCTTCTGATTGGTTGAGAAGGTTCCTAACAGGGAAGTTGGGCTGTTTCCATTTCATCTCTGAGGGGTGTTTGGTGGATATATCTGTCTTCTTTCTGCGTTCCTTTCCGTGGTTCTCTCTCTTACAAACAGTGGAAAAATACAGAAACATGACCTAAATTCCTTCTTGGCTTCGCGTCTTCTTGCTGTGTTGTTCAGAGATAATTGTTTTATTGGGGGACAACAAAACGTGCTTTAAAGAGACTTCTGAGGCTTAAGGCTTCCTTTTGTGTGGGCCTCGTTTCTGCAGTACTGTGAGAAACAGAGTTTCTACTATGTGGAAATGTTCCACCTATGATATTTATTACAATTATAAAAATAATACAACTGGGCTCAATTCCGTGGGTGCAGTATGGTCATACAATTTTGCTCAAAATCAGTGACGAGTTTGTTGGATAAAGATCTTTGACATCCTGTGACATGGCAGAGAATGTTATGTGCTGCATCAGCTGCCATGTTGCTGGACGTAGTTCATGATGCTGCATATTTCTTTGCACTTATAAGACCTCTTTATCTCCCGTGTTAGTGAAGTGAAAGGCTTCTGCTGAAAATATATTTTATGTAGTAGTTATTAAGTTGGTTATAGTTAGTTATTGAGTTATTATAAGTTCATTACTAATCCTATTCAAACCCCCAATCATGAATTGATGTAACGGAAATAATAGTAAATAAAGAGATAGATGTTGCTTTTCAGAGAAAATCCCTCTCAGGTAAAAATTCACATCAATCCTTTCAACCGCTTACAGCTGAACTACCGTTCCGCTCAAAGAGGTCGAGGCCGAGGTGTGGCCCTTTCCCCTCCACTTGCAAAGTGGCTTCTTTGTTCGTTCTGGTCGGCTATGGAGTGAACTCTCACCACAGACAAAGGAACTACCTGCTGGAAAATTTTATAAACGGTAAAAAGAATGTATATATTGAACCCATGACCTTTGTGCCCTAAGAACATTATGCATTAAACGACAATCATTTAAAAGTTGGATTCTTGATAGCATGGATTTGACACGTGACGAGGGGGTGATTACCTTCGGTCCCACGCTCTGGGGTACGTGACGTCAGCCACACGTGTCGATGGCGGAAGAATCTCAAGTCATTTTTGTGAACTATTTCAAAGCGCGTGTACATGGCGTGACCCAAGCCAAGTCAAAAAAATATAGTGCCTATCAAAGGAGGTCAATCATCTCACAAATCGAACCCGTATAAATTTTAAATGTCCATGAACACTACCGCCAGAAATGTAGCAAGCATATAGTCACTTTCAAAACTCTTGAAATTACAGTTTAGTTAAGTCAGAAAATTTATAGAAATTTTCTTGGTGGCAAAGGGAGATATCCGAAGAAAGGGGGTAACTGCTATAAATATGAAGGGACGCCATGACGAAGTCTCCTTCTCCGGCATTTGTGATACAAAGCGGACGAAAAATTGTTGAGCTGCTCTGCGAAATCAAACAACAAAAGTAGACTGAGTTCAACGGCAGATTTTAGCCATTGTGGATAGGTCTTGACTCCATGAGGAGATAGTTTTCTTGAGTGAAATAATTTTACCAGATAGGACGGTCAAAGTACTGAATAAATTCTAATGTGATTAAGTAATTCGTGTGGGGAAATAATTATAGTCCATCGTGTGCGCTCAGCAAACAAGTGAAGGGTATTTTCTTTTTTTTTATGCTTTATTCCAGGAAACCTGAAGAAAATTAATAATGAACTGTGAAGCCATGAATGTAAAAATGGCTAAATAAAATGCCAGGGTCGCAGGTGAGCCCTATGACGAACAATGGTGTGACTACATGAGGTAGGTGACTTTCCATCTTACTACCTCTTATATCTTGTCTCATGATCTCTAAAAGTGTATTTGAATGGGGATATACGACGCAGTGGTCACCCGTACTAAGTTTTGTAAATGTGAGAATACGACTAAAAGAGTCATTTGTTTTATTTTCCACTTGGATAAAATTTTTGAAGTCTTGCGAGTGCCGTATAATGTTGTAAAAAGTTATTGAATAGGGTTTCGAAGTGATATCACGTTCAATGTAGATCGTCATCCGTATGAGTGTACTGCCTATATTTTGTGATGCCAAATTAAGATGTTCAGTCGACGTAAATTTTTCCTGTCTGCAATTTGAGTTAATAATGTAGAAATCCATGGTCACTCATTTTCAATCGAGTGGAAGCGCGCTGTCGGGTGAGAATCTAGGGTGATGAATTTGGTCACGGAGAGAAACGTTTTTCTAGGCCCATTTTAAACTGTGTCTGACTGACAATAAAAAGATCTAGTAGAATGTTTCAGTCATTTTCTCGTAAAAATCAAGTTATTAAATACGATATCCTTTATGCGAAGTTATTCATGATTAATGCATTGTGCGATATTAGACGTCGAGATTTCTAGTGAGGAATTTATTCCAGTTCTTTGTCGATGATAATTGTGGAACTGGGAAACAGAGGTTAGTTTTGTTGATATGAGATTTGTGAATCAGATTGGACCTGTCATTGAAGCCGGGACATGGAAGCCCGAGGAATGTTTTATATGAGTTGAGATGAGATGTGCGAATCAGGTTAGAGTCCTGTCATTGAAGCCGGGACACGATAGCCCGAGGTATATTTTATAATGTTGGGAATGGAAAGAAATTCATAGAAATCCATAGCGGTATTAATCGGCGACGCGTATAATTAGTGTGGGCATCTTGAAGCTTAATCTGTGCATTTTGTTGGTTAGAATATCGTATTTGTTTAATTTTGTCGGCAGAGTTTAAAGAGAGCATTTTGAGAAGCCAGTCAACTGTGAATAAACCAGGTGTTTCATGTTACTGCCAAGCGAACTTGGGGACGAGAGGCCTCAGCTGTGATAACGAGACAGGCGTGGAATTGAGATTGTACTGTATTTTCGGCCGGGGAAAACGTTAAAATGCTGGATTTAGTTGAAATTCATAGCCGGTAATGATCTGAGTATTGTGAAATACTGTAAAATTTGTTTAATTGGGGACGTATTGAACATTTGAAATCACGAACTTTGAGTATAAGGAACAGAGTAACCAAATTCAGGGTTGTCCAAAATATAGAGCGATGGTCGTGATGATTGGTTTGTCTGTGAGGGGTGTGCAAAATTCATAAATGGTATGACGAGATATGACATCGTAATTACATGGCGAGTTGTTTGGTTTGTACGTAGATTCATAGGATATCCAAGTGTTAATAACGGTTAGGACTAGATTAGATTTTAAAGTGTGAAATTATGAGACAAGATATTTAACTGGACATGAATTATGTAACAATTCTTTTCCAGCCAGACAAACATCACAAGATTGAATTCACATCACAGCTGCGTAGAAATTTGTGAAGAAACCAGAGTCCGCGGAGATAAAATTTGTTGTTCGTTAACATTTCGTCAAATCATTTAAATTTATTTAATTATTAAATTCAGTGAAACCGCATTTTGAAATAACTTTAATCAAGCGAATAACTTGGAGATGCATTCTGGAAATTTTAGTTTGTTTTCTGGGAAATATTAAAAAAATAAAGTAACGATTAAGGGGATATATCCGAAGGAAATGGATTTTACTGCCACAAAGTTTGTGAGCATTTCTATTGTTGTAATTATTGAACTTTGATTGATTGAGCAGTGAATGTGCTGGGGATAGTAAAGTGGAAACTTTGGTCATCAACCGATGTAACTTAATTGTGTTTAGCCTTCAGCCTGGAAACTTGGATGGTCAGGGGGTCATCAACCTCAGTGACTTAGATTAGGGCCATATGCCATTCTAGCATCATTTCCTTGCGGTCATCATCCACAATGACTTTAAAGTAACTTAGAAGATTAGATGTGGGTCCATGACATAGACGCAGGTCACATCGATTCAATTAAGGGTCCATGCCGTAGAACCACTGTGTGGCACACACCAATTGGACTGCCTTAATTATACCCAGAGGCCAGAGTTCGTGTTACGAGGGCTGGACCATAACGAATCACTATGATGGTACATGTGGTCTCACATGGAAGCCGAATTTAAGGATTTCCAGACTTTCCTTTCTTAAATGATTAATAATTGAGACAATGATTTCTAGTAAGAATGCCCATCAGGCAGTTACGTTAAAGTCTCACACCAGTGTTCTGACGTTTATGTAAAAATGATTGTGGTGTCCAGTGGACACAATTGACTTCTATGACATCGTTGACATATCAGATTGCTTCAGAATTTTCCTGAATAAATAGGAACCTTTTAAATAGACCTTTCATTCCAGTAGATAGATTAGAATTACTGAACCCTACTTTTACCTCAGCAAGTGACGAAGAACCCGATACGACCCAAGAGGCAGATCTCATGAACTTTGCTGATAGGTAAGAAAGGTAGGTATCCCTCAATATGGACCAAAGGGTTCAATATAATAAACAATTTTTTCTATTATGTGGATGTTCAGTACGCGTGGGAGGAAAAATAGAAGTTTATATGATCCGGATTGAGTGAGACTGCATGTGGGTATGAATGAGCCGTGTGCCTGTATTTGTGAGTTGAATTACTTGAATGTTGAACAGGTCTTGTGAATATTATGTAAATAATACGTCTACGTAAATATGGCAACTATAAAATTGTAGCCTGTAATTATTGTAATTATTTAATATTGCAATTTTAAGAGGGGTCGGAGGGAACTTGGTGTATGTGGGGCAATGCGCTTTCCCCATTCACCATCACTGAATTGTATCTACACTTCGTGGACAATAATAATAATAATAATAATAATAATAATAATAATAATAATAATAATAATAATAATAATAATAATAATAATAATAATAATAATAAATATAATTGTTGCAGGATTGTTGAAGATTAAAAGAAAAGAAAATCCTATTTACAGGGTATTTTTTTTGCTATGGGCTTTACGTCGCACCGACACAGATAGGTCTTATGGCGACGATGGGATAGGAAAGGCCTAGGAGTTGGAAGGAAGCGGCCGTGGCCTTAATTAAGGTACAGCCCCAGCATTAGCCTGGTGTGAAAATGGGAAACCACGGAAAACCATTTTCAGGGCTGCCGATAGTGGGATTCGAATCTACTACCTCCCGGATGCAAGCTCACAGCCGCGCGCCTCTACGCGCACGGCCAACTCGCCCGGTATTTACAGGGCATTAAACCATCAGCTTATATTTAGCTTACCTTTTCATGCCGGTGTGTTTGTGAATCTAGGTGAATGAGGCACGAAAGCTTTTGATAACTTTGGATTCTATTGTCCGCCTCTGTGATGTAGTGGTTAGCGTGATTAGCTGCCACCCCCGGAGGCCCGGGTGCGATTCCCGGCTCTGTCACGAAATTTGAAAAGTGGTACGAGGGCTGGAACGGGGTCCACTCAGCCTCGGGAGGTCAACTGAGTAGAGGTGGGTTCGATTCCTACCTCAGCCATCCTGGAAGTGGTTTTCCGTGGTTTCCCCACTTCTCCTCCAGGCGAATGCCGGGACGGTACCTAACTTAAGGCCACGGCCGCTTCCTTCCCTCTTCCTTGCCTATCCCTTCCAATCTTCCCATCCCTCGACAAGGCCCCTGTTCAGCATAGCAGGTGAGGCCGCCTGGACGAGATATTGGTCATACTCCCCAGTTGTATTCCCCGACCAAGAGTCTGAAGCTCCAGGACACTGCCCTTGAGCCGGTAGAGGTGGGATCCCTCGCTAAGTCCGAGGGAGAAACCGAACCTGGAGGGTAAACAGATGATGATGATGATGATGATGATGATGGATTCTATTACATATAATGAAGGTAAATAATTATGTGATTATTTTAATCTATCGCAGTAATCATTTTAATGGGCTGCTTGGCCGAGGCGGTAAAGGCGTGCTCGGTTCGCCCGGAAGGACGTGGGTTCGAATCCTCATCAGGAAGTCGTAAAATTTAAGAAACGTGATTTACACTTCCGGAGGTGCATATGGTCCTGAGGTTTACTCAGCCTACACCAAAAATGAGTACCAGGTTAATTCCTGGGGGCAAAGGCGGCCGGGCGTAAAGCTAACCACTGTACCCTATCACGTACCGAGGTTAACAATAGTGGAAGCCTTTACCTTCCACTCCTCCAAGGGCCTTCATGGCCTGTACGGAGGTGACTTTGCTTTGCTTTGCTTTGCTTTACTTTGCTAGTAATCATTTTAAATCAGGCACTTCATTGGCTAAAATCTTTTAAGTGCAAGTCTTAGGGGAGGAGATGGTGCAGGGGGTGGGATTTTAGATAATTTATTGCCGGTCACGGGAGGTAAGGCAAGCGCCGAATGGCTGGAGCTCGAGATTGTACTGTACGCCCTGCCTGTAAGAGGCTACTAGGAGGGGAACAATTAAAGAATCTGTGTTCGCTCCCTCGTCCTTGTTACGGAGAAATTTACATATACCTTTTAATTTACTATAAATTACAAATTAATAATAAAATATGCATTCCACATCTTAATCCCGTTTCTTGAAACGGTGTCAGGGAGGAAGTAAAATTAAATTACATATTTTACGCCCGGATGCCCCTCCTACGTTAGCCTCAGTTGAGCTAAAGAAGATGAAATGACTGATGGTGTAATAAACTGGGTGAAGTGGTGGAAATAGTCGGTTGTGAACTACGACTAGGAACTGTCAGAGTGTTTTCCTGGAAGCGAAAATAGGAAACCACGGAAAATCATTCTGAGGACAGCCGACGGTAGGGTTCGAACCCACTCTCCACCCGAATGAAGACCTTGGCTCCATAGGCGTGAACAAGCTCGGCAATTCAATAACATAAAAAATATACAATAATTCATACCTTTGCAATTTTTTTTGAAATTATTTTAACGGGGGTTCCCTGAGAAGTCTATGGTACTGGTTTTGGCAGTTTTGATATGCCAGCATTGAGGTTCACGCATGTAAGAATCCATAATCACCCACCTTGATCTGTTCAGAATACATTGCTATACTAATGAATACCTGTGATAATGATGGCGACGATGTCCACTGTAAGATCTCCTGATTAGAACTAGTGACTCGCAGTCTGAAACAAATTTAACTTAACACGCAAAAATTCCTCTTACATCATGCTGTAATGTACACATCTATCTAACACTTACGCAACCCATGAGTAAATGATCCGTAGGTTCCATAATATGTTTATTCCCGCCTGATTCACGTATATGCAGGTCGGACAATGTACAGAGGAAGCATGCATTGTTGAAGGTTAGATAATGTATATCAACTGTAATAATCCCTTATACAGGGTTTTTACACAAAGGTCACAAGCGAAATCGCTTTCATACCACATTGAAGAGAAATCCACATTATAGTGGTTCCATGTGTAAACCATACGCTTCTGCAGATGGCCACTTGGTAATCTAATCCCATCACATCCTTCACAGCATTCCGTTAATATGGTGAACGCTTCTTAAATTCTCTTCTTGACTCCTTCCACATCATGATGTAAAGAAAGCAGTCACGCACTTGCACAAGAAGAAGAAAAATCTGGAGAACTCGATGGCCATTCCTTCGAACAAATGTATCTTGGTCAAACATACGTCCACGTGACGAGACTGTTTATTTCACGATCATTACAACAAGTCCTCCAATAATTTTTGATAATAATGTTATTGACTTTATGTCCAACTAACTAATTTTACGGTTTCCGAGATGCTGAGGTGCCGCAATTTAGTTTCACAGGAGTTCTTTAACGTGCCAGTAGATCTACCGACACGAGGATGACGTTTTTGAGCACCCTCAAACACCAGCGGACTGAGACAGGATCGAACCTGCCAAGCTGGGGTCAGAAGGCCAGCGCCTCCACGGTCGGAGCCACTCAGCCCGGCCCGATAATTTTTACGAGCAATTCGAACCATTTCAAAAATATCACTTTAATGCCTGCATTGTCGTCTTACTCAGAAGCTAATAATGTCATTCAACTATGTATTATTATGTTGCTATTTACGTCGCGCCTACGCAGATAGGTCTTATGGCGACAATTGGATAGGAAAGGGCTAAGAATAGAATAGAATTGAATAAAATATAACAGAATGGATTTATTTATCATCAACAGGTTGTTTCCCAGTTACAGATGATTCAATAAAACATAATATACTACAAATACACCTTAAATAAATAACACTAATTTCCTAAAATAATACCCAAGTTCAAACTAAACTAGAGACCTTCATATATGCTTATTTGCAACACCTTAAATAAATAAATAAATAAATAAATAAATAAATAAATAAATAAATAAATAAATAAATAAATAAATAAATAAATAAATAAATAAATAAATAAATAAATAAATAAATAAATAAATAAATAAATAAATAAATAAATAAATAAATCTCCTTAAATAATTGACCTTATTAAACTACATCTAGTAACATTTACATATTTACATATCTTACAGACAGGGCCTTACTTTTATGAGGTCATTAGGGCACGTCTGATTTTAGACAGGGGTGAGTGAAATAGGTCGACTGATTCGCTCACCTCATTCAGTGATGTTAGTGCCCTCAAAAGCCATGAGTTAGCCCGAGCCACAGTTCTCACTTAAGGCAGATGGAAAATATACCTTTGCCTAGTATTGCGACGAGGAACATATAATGGAATCAGCTCCAGCGATGTTGAGCAATCCACTCTATTCGTCAGACACTTATAAAGAAAGAAGGCATTGGCACATCTGCAGCGTGAGTGCAATGTCCTCATGCTCATAGTCTCACAAAAAGACTCGCAATCGGACGAAGAGAGAGAAATACCCACACCCTTGTAGCTGATCCATTTCATGAACCTTATTTGGACTCTTTCCAAGTTTTGTATTAAATACTACTGAGAAGGCAGCCACACCTCACAACAGTATTCTAACGATGGCCTGATAAGAGTGCAAAACAAAGTTATTAGAGTTCTAGGAGAAAGTTTCTTTTCAGAAAGCCAAGTAATTTAAGCCCTTTCCTAGAAATCTTGTCTAAATATTCTAGAAGGAAAGACCGTAGCAGTTTGAAAGTGTCACTCCAGGATAATTTATTTCGTTCACACGAATTATTTGGAAATTGCATAAATGGTAAGGGTAATTTACAGGTTCCGACTTACGTGAAATTTTAATTGCGTTGCATATTGAAGTATTCAAACCATGCAGCCAATTTTTATACCAGTTAAATAGGAGGTTAAAGTCAGACTGTGGCAACTTACAGTCCAACTCACTATTGATCACCTTAAAGATCTTTAGATCGTCAGCATAGAGAAGGCAATTACTGTGTTGTATAACTGATGTTATATCATTTATGAATATGACAAAGAAAATAGGGCCCAGCAAAGATCCCTGGGGGACTCCTAAAGTAGGGTGGTACGGCTTTGACATAATACCATCAGCTTTTACTAGGCAAACCCTATTAGTGAGATAGCTTGTAATCCACTCCAAAGCACTTCCTCCTACCCCATATGCTGACAATTTGGTGAGTAGAGCATAATGTTGAACTAAATCAAAGGCTTTGGAGAAGTCCTTGTAAACAATGTCCACTTGTTGCCTCCTATCAAGAGATTCTGAAATGAAATTGATATACACCGCCAATTCCTAGTTGTCAATATAATAAAATCACACTAATGAAGTTATAAATAAATGTTACATATCACTTCGTATATTCATGAGGTATTTAAGAGTTGTAAGGATTTAATAAGACCTCAGTTAAAGTATGGTTTCAGTGTATGGGGCCCTCACTATGACTACTTAATAATAATAATAATAATAATAATAATAATAATAATAATAATAATAATAATAATAATAATAATAATAATAATAATAATAATAATAATATGAATGTTGGGTAGTCAGCCCAAAGGCTGGCTTCATCCTCTACAGCTCCCCCAACAGCTGTCATAGATAGCCTAAGTGTCACTGAAAAGGCATACTAGGGAAATGAGGAGTGAGGTAGTTTCCCGTTGCTTCCTCACTGAGCCAGAAGTTGCTATTACATATCAGTCTGCCAAGCCCACTGAAATGCATGCACCAACCGACCCTATGAGCGATATTTTCACACCATTCATAACAGGGCCTGGCTGCATAAGGAACGCTATTACTAGAATCACTCATACCTCAGTCACTTTCATGTTGTCAAAGCCAAGGATAAGACTGAGACAGGTCAATGAGAGTAACAAATTTATTCTAACCCATACCAGAAGACATAATGCACTGTAAGCACTACATCCTGCCAGCGAAGGCATATAACAATAATAGTAATAATAATAATAATAATAATAATAATAATAATAATAATAATAATAATAATAATAATAATAATAACCGTATGGCCTCAGCTACCGTGTGCAGACATTTCAATTTGACGCCATCTGGCAGTCTGCTCGTCAATTTCCACGTTCTGTTTTACTCTAGGCCCACTAGGTGGCAGACCGAGTAAACCGAAGTTCTCTTGGGCGTCTATGGCTGAGATTTAGATAAATATTGTCGGGTAAACACCAAATGTGTAACCAGAGATCTTTTACTTGTCGACATCGTACGACATGGAGTGTCCAATAGACTTTTTTTCCGCCATTCAAAAATCCGACTACCTCTGCCGGGTTTGAACCCACTATCTTGGTATCCGGAGGCCAGAGAGGCAACTACTACTTGATACGAGAACTGGAAAAGATCTAAAGGAAATCAGCACTATTTGGTCTTGGTCATTTCCAAAAAAGTAGTAGCGTTTCGGAAATTTTGCAAACTTTGGGCTGGGAAGACTTTGGAGTAAGGAGACGAGCTGCTCGACTAAGCGGTCTGCTCCGAGCTGTCAGTGGAGAGATGAAGTGGAGTTACATGAGTAGACGAAGAAGCTCGAGAGCGAGTTTTCAAAAGTAGGAAAGATCATAATATGGAGATAAAGTCGGAATTCAAGAGGACAAATTGGGACAAATATTCGTTTATAGGACGAGGAGTGAAACGAAATGGCGTATGGCTTTTAGTGCCGGGTGTGTCCGAGGACAAGTTCAGCTTTCCAGGAGCAGATATTTTAAATTGCCGCCCGTAGGCGACATACGTGTCGTGATGATGATGATGATGAAATTACGAGGGGCGTACCGTATTGTTTTACACTTTACTTTTTGTACGTCCGGGTATGGTTCGCATTTCACTTTTGAAGGTCGTGACGTGTAACTAGTGTCTTGTTACGCCGTTTGTTAGCAACACACGCACAAGGACCAACGAATGCACGCGTCATGGCCATTTCATAACAACACTGTCAGCGTAGGAGCAGACAACATGGAAAGCAACCGACAGGGACAGCTCTATAAGACTTGGTTCCAACGGAAAGAAGGCGTGGCCACTGCAGAAATTCATCGGCGCTTGGTGGCAGTCTGTGGAGAACGGTATTCAAAAGAATGTGCTGGAACTTTTATCTACAATCAGAATAATTTACTCCAAGAAGTACCCTCAAATGTTAGATTAAGTCAAATGAATAAAATGTAAATGTAAGATTAGTAACATTGACAACTTTCGAGGTATAGTTTTAATAATAGTAAATACTATAAATTCATTTTAAAATGTTTAAAAACAAATTATGATACTTTACATTTTCAGTTAAATTACATTTCACGTTAATTTTAAGTTATATTCAACTTATTTTTAATTTTAAGTAGTTATAATGTTCTGTTTACACAGGTGTACAATTATATGGTTTGGCATAATAGCCGGCTTCATAGCCTGAGCCCCGCCATGTACAGAAAGACATTAATAAATAAATAAATAAATAAATAAATAAATAAAATAAATAAATAAATAAATAAATAAATAAATAAACATGCGCCGTTACAGAAAACAGTTTACAACTGGGTGGAAGGTTGGAAAACAGGGCGCACATCGGTGAACAAGGGAACCAGTTCTGGAAGGAATGTGACAGTGTCAACATCAGCCAACATCGCCTGGGTCGAACAGGCCATCCATGGAGACAAATGCATCACATTTACGGAAATGGAGACAGCCAAGGGAATTAGCCGAAACACCCTGCAGCGGATCGGGCACGGCCACTTATAGTTGGGGAAGGTGTCATCCACGTGGGTGTCTAGACTCGTGTCTGCAGACGAAAAGCAGAGGCGTGTGGACGTGTGTAGAGAACTTCTGTAACGCCATGATTAAGATCCAGCCGACTTCATGGCTAGGCTTGTGAGTGTTGATGAGACAAGGCTCCATTACTATGAGCTACAAACGAAACAACAGTCGATGCAATTGAAGCATAAAGACAGTCCACCACCAGAGAAATGTCGAACAGTGCCATCACCTATTCGGGAACAGGAAGAAACCTCTACGTGGTTTCCGTTTTGCGGATTTTGCAGAACTGGACACAGCTGTCAAGGGATGGGTACGTAGCACTCCGAAAGAATGGTTTCAGGAAGGTCTGGAGAGACTGACACATCGATGGCAAAAGTGCATTCAGTTACAAGGGAATAATGTTGGGAAGATGGACGTAACAACTGATGTGTAATGTACTTCATTTGGGTAGAAAATAATAAGGTGTCAAACAATATAATACGCCCTCCGTATGATAAATACGACACATCACCCAGCCCCCGTACCAGCGGAAATCAACCAATTATGGTAAAAATTCCCGACCCTGATGGGAATCAAACCTGGGGTCCCTGTGATGAATGGAGCCATGGAGCCAGACGGGCGAGCAGTAAGGGATTGGAATAATTTATCAAGGGAATATTCGATAAATTTTAAGGTTCTTTGAAATTATTTACGAAAATACAAGGTAAAGAACTGATAGGGAATCTGCCACCTGGGCACCAGCTCTGTATGCATACGAATGGTGACTGAGAACTCTGTATAGAGGTAACTGCATTTAGTTCATCATCGTTTACGAATTTTGAACAAAAGATTATTTCCTAGGTTATTTGCAAGCCTACCTTCGAACTACTGATGAGCTATCTGACGGCGAGACAACGACCCCGGTTTAGAAAGATAAGAATATAGCGGCCGAGACGTTTCGTCACGCTGGCCACGCGTTATCTTGTAATCTGCAGGCATTCCAGCTGAACAATATTCGCTTAGTAGGACAAGGTTCATCAGAGCTCTAGTGCCACGGGGTTTAGGTATTATTATTATTATTATTATTATTATTATTATTATTATTATTATTATTATTATTATTATTATTATTATTATTATTATTAAAGATCGGATTTTTATGCAGTAACAGGTTAGATTGCAAAATAATTTGGTTAGTAGGGAGTGTCAGCCACCAGCTCTTCCATAATGTAGCAAGAATAACATAATTTACAGGGGGTTCTGATTGGCCGTACCCCTAATGTTTATGCAAACCCTATAGCACGATCGTTGTGAAGGTGGACTATGCATGCTATTCACTTCGGAAAGTTTGCATTCTAACCTGTTAATGCATCAAAATCCGGGCTCTAATTATTATTATTATTATTATTATTATTATTATTATTATTATTATTATTATTATTATTATTATTATGATTATGATTATTATTATGATTATTATTATTATGAACTGAGACTGCACGATTATTTTTCTTGTAGTGCACATCCCAAACACGCACGACTATAGGGGAAGATATATACAATAGTTTTGACAGCTATGGAGTGTCGTGTATTCAGAATTAGCACCATGATTTAATTCTTGGTCAGGACAATGAAGCTTCTCAAAAGCTATCGCTGATAAGGTCAGTCAGCGAATGATACTTCCCTTTGGTGAAGTCCCGGAAGGAACAACAGGCTACTCCATTACATACAGGATGTGCTTAATGTTGTGATATAACACAGTGCATGCGACTTCATGCTCTCTGGTTGTGTATATAAAAGCAACAATGTGACCAGGATCCTTTCCTATCTTCCTTTGCATCATTATGAGCATCTGTCTGAGATCCACACTCGTAGTAGCTGTCCTTCTGGTGAGTGAATTAAATTTCTATTCACTGATATGTTAAAAAATGTGAGTCCTCCACATACAATAGGAAATAACTTCTCAGGAACCGATTACAGAGTAGAAGTTTAAGATGTTTTTCGCTCTCAGAAATGAAAATATGCGGTTTTAGTTAATTCGCATATGCTGATTTTGAATCTAGAGCTCGTTTTCTCTATCACCTAACGGTTATTTGAGAGGGCATGATGAACTTCCCACAACATAATACATAGGCTATATAGTTCACTGTTGTCATTTGCGGTTTTCTATTATTTTCTATTAATACTAGTTGATATCCGATGTGCACTGCTACGCCTCAATAAATGAAAGTTGTTTTTAAATATTCCACTTCATGCAATTTTTTATGCTAGTGGCTTTACGTCGCACCGACACAGACAGGTTTTATGGCGACGATGGGATAGGAAAGGCCTGGGAGTTGGAAGGAAGCGGCCGTAGCCTTAATTAAGGTACATTTGTTTGGCGTGAAAATGGGAAACCACGGAAAACCATCTTCATGGGTGCGAACAGTGGGATTCGAACCCACTATCTCCCGGATGCAAGCTAACAGCAGCGCACCTCTAACCGCACGGCCAACTAGCCCGGTATGCAAATTCTTTTGTAAGTGAAATCACAAGTAATTGTAGTAAGGCAAATATAAATAACAAAACAACCAAAAATAGTGAAGATGATCCATTTAACTTACAAAACAAAAAATAATTACCGTAAAAAAGTTCTCTCTTTAGATTCTTATGTCAAACTATTTCTATTTGCTTAAGTAAAAGGCGATTTATTTGTATGATGCATGATGTTCATAGCAGCGCGAGTGGATACATGACATTCTTTGTTTTTCAATCTGGTGCGAAAATGAACAGATTCCTCGTCAATGAGGTCTTTCTCCCAAAGATCTTGTAAGCCTTTACATGAAAGTACATCTCGAATGCGGCATGTTGAATTGCTATTTCCAAATAATAGGTAATGATTTGCCTAGTTATATGAATCTCCTAGAAAGAAAGGTACTTCATAAAACATGGCGGTGTGTTCCCATCCTCCTATATACAGCATTTCTTACCAGACCATCATAATACAGAGTATGTCGCTGCCGCCTAGCGACAATCTGTCCATCAATGTCAATCCAAATCTGGGTGCTGAGTTTTAATTAAATTAATTAAATAAAAATATATTTCCGTGGATTTTTCAAGAAAAGCAACATTTTTCTTGTACTATTGACACGATTTGGGAGATTTTGATATACAGATATTTGGTGTAACTTCAGCCCAAATCATCCATAATCCAAATACACAACAAAAGAAGTATATTACATATTTTAAAATTGTATTTATGTTGCAATTTGAAGACATTAGCCTATGTAGTAAAAATTCTTACCTTCTCAAAACTTCTTCCTCGAAGACGAAATATCTGTGATAAGTTGCCAACAGTAATCGGCAAGCATGTTGGACACTGATTTATCTTTGTATAGCCTTTCCATTTCTAATAAGTCCTGATGGAACCTTTCGCCATGCTCATCACTGTGGAAGGAAATTCAAGTGTAAATGGAAGAAGTGAATCTTAAGGGACATGTTGCATCCCAGTGTCTTGTAAGCCATCAACAAATCTTCCACCATATGTCTGTAATTATCTGATCTCTAGTTTCCCAGAAAATTCACACAAACCGATTTAAAAGCAAGCTAGGCTTTTTCTCCTCAGGAATGAGGGTCCACGCGAATAGAGAATCATTTAGGAGATCGCATGTTTGTGGCCCAATAAATATACCTTCCTTTAGTTTTGCCTCACTCAACCTTTGAAATTTTCCCCTTAAATATTGACATGTCCTTCCTGATTTGTCTATCGCCTTAACAAATTCCTTCATCAAATCCAGTTTTAATTATTTTGGTGACATTAATAAGTGGCAAATTTTTAACGCTTTTTGTCCTAATACTACACTACTTCTTGATGTACACTTTCTAATTTAATCATGATTATGCTTATCTTGATTGTCCCACACACACAAAGAAGACAACAAAATTTCGTGAAACCCAGCCGCATACTTCTTAACATACCTATCACTTTTAGACCTGCACAAATCTGCCACCCGTGTTCTGTACAGAGCAAAGCCTTGAGAATTATTTCCATACTATCATATGTTTCTTTCATATTAACGGAATAGGCAACTGGGGGGGGGGTTACAATTTCTGTAGAGAAATAAAACCAAGAGGCATAATAAGAATGTTGCCCAGACAGGGAGACAATAGCGCCTTCCGCTTCCGAAGAAATTAACAATCCCGCTATAGGTTGCGGACAAATATCTCAACAATGATAAGCGATACAGAAAAATGTAAATCTCGTGAAAATCGTGCCTGAAAACATGGTAAATGATATATATTTTTGTCTGAGAGCAATTCACTGTTGTACTGTGTTATTAATAATTAGAGCCCGAATTTTGATGCATTAATAGGTTAGAATGCAATCTTTCTGAAGTGAGTAGCATGCGTAGTCCACCTTCACAACGATTGTGCTATGCAGTTTGCATAAACATTAGGGGTACGGGTGGCTGACACTTCCTACTAAACAAATTAGTTTGCAATCTAACATGTTGCTGCATAAAAATCCGGGCTTTATTAACAAACGTAGGTGGCAAATATTGTCTTTCTTCTTCTTTATGATGAGGCCTGCTGGGGGCAACGTGTGATTTTCAATTCATCATTCCTCTTTGTTTCCTCTTACGCTCTTTCCAGTATTCCTTCATCATTGCAATATGCTTTGTTATTCTCTCAACAGACCAATTCTGAGCGGGTTTCCATTTAATTCTTCTTTGGAATCCTACATTCTTAAAAACGTACTTTTAAAATTTCTGTTTTGCATAGTTTCCTCTTGCCTTGAAATGATCTTGTTCTTGATTTTTTCTCCCAAAGGTACTTGATTGTCTCTTTTGTCAATCTCCTCTCATCCATTCTATACTGTAGATATTACCAAAAGTAACCAATCTCAATTTTGTTATTGTTTCTGTTATATTTCCTATGTTCTGGTAAATTTGCTTTATTACTACTTAATTTCCACTGTTGTGTTGTTTTCATCGGACCTAAATTTTTCTCATGATTCTTCTTTGTAGTACTTCCAGTTTATCTATACTATTGTTCAAACTTCACTTGCGTAAACACATTCAGGTTTTACCACTGTATTCTAAGATACTTACATAAGCATTTCTTGCTGTAAATTTCTTAATGATGTCATACACTCTTTCCATATTGTGTGAACTTTCTTCTACAGCAAAATTTCCTAAACCATTTTTTAAAAATTATTTCTCCCAGGTATTCGATTTCTTTACTTTCTCTATTCGACCAATATCTATCGTCAAAAAATTTGTAATAAATTTGTTTTTGTCTACAGCGATTTTCAAAACTGTTTCATTGGCTATTTTTTCCAAGAGTTGTTGCATTTGTCAGTCTCTCTGGAAGTATATCAAAATTGTCCGCGTTTTATGTTCCTTTAATTTTTCACTTCCAATTCTTACGATTTTCTCTAGGATACGGTTCAACAGGATTGGCGGTAAGCCATCACCTTGCCTTAGATATGTATTTATCTTGATGGAATTTGATAAATCGCCCAAAAATTTTACTTTGAAAAGTGTGTCTGTAAGTGTTTTCCGTTCGCTAATTTAGATTTCACTCACAATTCCCGTATTGATTTATCTAAGATTTTCATATAAACTGAATTAGGGGCAATTTTAAAATCCACAAATGTCACTGAAGTTCAGTATTCTATGAGGAATTATTAACTTTAAATTAAATATTTGTTCTCAGCTAGATCTACCTTTTTAAGATTCACACTGATGTTCACATAATTGCTTGTCAAGTTTTGTTTCTACTCTGCTCATCAAAATTTTTGGGAATGGCTTGTAAGCGATTTGCATCAAGGATACTCCCCTCTAGCTGTCAACACTTTCCTGTTTTGATTTTAAGATTGCAATATGAAAGGTGTACGCATAGTTAGAGTGCAAACTTTCTGAAGTGAGTAGCATGCGTAGTCCACCTTCACAACGATTGTGCTATGGAGTTTGAGAAACATTAGGGGTACGGCCAATCAGAACCCCTGTAATTTATGTTATTCTTGCTACATTATGGAACTGCGGGTGGCTGACAATTCCCACTAACCAAATTAGTTTGCAATCTAACATGTTGCTGCATAAAAATCCGAGCATTATTAATACACGTAGGTGGCGAATATTGTCTTTCTTCTGTAGATCACGGATATCAAAGAGTAGTGGCCATGCTAGAAATACCTGTGGACGAGGGGCAAGTCGGTTCCCGCCAGTCGGCTTGTACTTACCCTCGTTGCTGACTCAGGCCTGTGCACGCCTTCCGGCGACAGGCTCCATTTACCAGTTTTGATCTACAAGTATTGGTTAAAAAATTCAGCTGTACAGTAGAGGTGTGACAAACGGTTATATTTGTGTAACTTCCACATCTGTCACTGCTACAGTAAAGTAACTGTGAAAAGTAAAAGTTAAAAATAACGTCCAACGTTACTCATCTTTTGTTGGTCACAGCCTGGTCACGGCTTCAAGCTTGTCTTCTTACAGCTGTGTTGCGAAGCCCTATTAATTCACTGGCACATGCGCGCACGCATCACTACACTGTTGAAAGTCGGTGCAGAAAAACACGCATTCTTATTAACTAGAGGCAGACAGCGGATGAAATAAGAAGACAACATAGCGTCTTTTCTGAAATCTAGAGAAGTGAATTTGGCAATGCACCGATCAAGGATGGAAGACAAGAAAACGTCTGCCAAATCTCGACACAAACCGTTACAAGAGGATCGATAAAGTAAAATGAAGTAATGTTATGTTACCTGTAATATCAATATGGAAAGTTAGCTTACTAATTTATTTATGGTACAATAAAAATTATACGGGTGAAACTTATAATAATATTATAATGTAGGTAGCCCTGCGCGATGCCTGAGTCAACGATTAACCCTGAGCAGTTGAATATGCCATAAGAGTTTACACTTTAGTTACCAGATGACAGCAGCAACTTAAACAAATACACTATAGAGTATATTATACACTATAGTGTATTAGGCTTGAAGCGCTCTCCTACGAAGGCGCTCTCACTTGGAAGACATGCGTACTATCTGAACTCTGAAGGTCACATTCTGAGTCTGTAAGCTGCTCCTAGTGACAGTTCCCACTTCCCAGTTTCTGTTTTCACTAGTATGTTATTCTGTTGTCGTTAGTCGGTAACCTGTTACTTTTTGTACTCGTTACATGTATAACAGTGACCGGTATGTTACTGTGACAAAGTAACTGCTACGTTATTTTTCAGCCATCTCTACTGCATAGGCTGTGGCATAGGGATTGATTCAATAATGTGTTACTTTGTGTTTGTATTTGTGTATTTTTGTGAAGGGAGTTTAATGTGTAATGCAGGGCCTCTCAGGATGCATGCACCGGTGCATTACGCGGTGCAAGGTGCAAAAGACGATTTCGCTAGCTTGATCAGAGTGCAGACACCCAGTCCTAGATTTCTGTCTTTTTCTTTCCCTACGCCTGTCTCGCTCACCATCCGAGCCGAGTTGAGTTGAGCTTAGCTGGGCTTAGCCGAGTCGCCCCGTGACAAAACGCTGGTCTGAACCGAGCTGAGTAGGACCGATGCACGGTGCACAGACCCTCTGCGCTTCGATTTGCACGGGTGATATTTTGGGCGTTTGAGAGGCCCTGGTACAATGCAACACACTTTTTTTTCTAAAAGAAGGTTGGTTTTATTGAGGATTCAAATACACCATGTTATTCCCCAATCCTTTTGTTACTATGCCATATTTTTCAATATAATATTCCTTCAATGGTACGGCCTTACGCCACCGTAATGTGAGTGCCTGTATGCCTGCATGGTACCACTCGATTTGACGAAGTCGGAGCCAACGTCGTGCTGCATCGATAACTTCTCCATCATCCACGTAGTGCTTCCCGCGGAGTGCATCCTTCATTGGGCCAAACAGATGGCAGTCAGAAGGAGCGAGATCCAGGCTGTAGGGTGAATGAGAAAGAACAGTCCACTCAAGTTTTGTGAGCTCCTGTGGGGTGCGCAGACTTGTGTGAGGTCTTGCGTTGTCGTGGAGAAGGAGAAGTTCGTTTGCATTCTTGTAGCTACTAACACGCTGAAGTATTTTCTTCAATTTCCTGAGACTAACACAATGCTCTTCAGAACTGATCGTTTCACCACGAGGGAGGACAACGAACAGAATAACCCCTTCAGAGTGATGATGAAACGCGCCTCGCCCAACGACTCACCGTGCTCCGTAGACATTTTGCAAGAGACTATGAATATCTGTGATGCCCTGGTTTTCCGCATAAAGAAACTCAAAAACTGCTCTCCCTTAGGTAAGCACCTCCGGGACAGATGCCATTTTATAAGCTACTTATAGCGCTGCCATCTCCTGCAAATGAGTGAAACTCTACGAGACGAAGCGGGAATATTTAAATATGTCCCAAATATTTTTTTAAAACTCAAAGTGGCCAAAAAATAAAATGTGTTGCTTTATATATTGAACGCCCCTTATATATAAACGTTCTTGCTTGAATATATGTTATTGTTATCATAGCTTATTTTGTTTCGTTAACGTTTAGATGTCCAGCTAAATAAGTGATTCATCTCGAAGGAGCGTTCTTTGACAGGCAGAACACGTTTTTAAGATAAATGACCATCACTCTTTCTAGTGTGGCTTGGTTATCCTTTCGACAGGTGTTCCCAGATAATGTCTAAGGCGTATGTCACGATTGGGTCTGTTTGTACGTAGACTTTTTTCGCATATAAGTTATTAGGAATGATCTGCCATCTGTTGAATATATTTGGTATAGTGGTATAGTATTCGATATTAATATGCTTCATAATTGTCCATAGGAGAGTTAAGGACGTTAAGCTCCTAAAAAGTAAATGCCTATTATTTTGTACTTTATTCCTAATGACAAATTTTAAAGTAATTATTTACTGGAAAACCCGTGTTTCTCCGCAGCATTCGTTATATATAGGTCAGATAACTCGTATTGATATGCCTGTCGTAGGAATATTATTTTGTCTGCCATTTTCAATGGTTTTGTGAACATTCAACAAGAAGCGTGTTATTGTATCCCCCAGTTCGTAGTCAGAATTCATCCATTCCGATGTCATCAAGTCGTCTGTTTGGTAAAACCCTATCCATATTCGCTGTTTTTATTCTGCAGTTCTTGATGCAAAGCTTGGTACTGTGCGTTTTGAACGCAATGGTATTTTTAATCTCAATTCATCTACTTAGAACGGTTGTCTTGTGAGCTCCTAGGCTGGTCTCGAAGGAGCGTTCTTTGCCAGGTAGAAAACGTTTTAAGATATACGGCCTTCACTTTTTCTAGTGTAGCTTGGTTGTTGCCAGATATTGTCTAAGGCGTATGTCACGATTGGGTCTGTTTGTACGTAGACTATTTTCGTATATAAGTTATTAGGAAGGCTCTGCCATCTCTTGGATATATTTGGAAGCTGGGAAAGGTTAGAGAATCAAAGCGTATTTAGCAGGAAATTGTATTCTTCCGTGATCAGAGGAAGTGTATATTCTCTGGCTTGACAGGTAGTAATCAAAGATGGCTGCATGCAAAGATAATACTAAGGATGAACATCACATATGTCAGAAGATTGATAAAAGTGTTAGTCGCTTAGCAACCTGCTAAGTACAGAATGTTTTGCGGGTAGGGGTAAGCCTTCGCCTGCAATTTATTTTATTTTATGATTACTCAAATTTGGCTGAACTTAGAGACATGCCAGTGTCTCATGATTCACCGGCAGGTAATTCCGGAGAGAATGAAACAACGGTGAAGCAAATCAGTCCAGTAGAACGGACGGACGGATTTGCCAAATGTGTTTCCAATAATATCTTTTAATACACAGATTATTCTGGTACGGCACATTTTATACAAACGCCGTGCTGAAAACATTTAATTATGTACGTCCTTATATGAAAGAATGTATACATGTACAGAGTAACGTAGTTATGGAAGTGTTAATGTACAACCCTCCAAGCTTGCGCTGTCTGATATCGTCCTGGGCTCGCGCTCGTAACAGCTATTTCTCATGCACGCAGAACTGTCACTCAGCTGGTGACCTTCACACACCTCGTGTAGATATTTGAGAACCTCGTAAGCTCCAATGATTGGCTGATTGTTCCGCCTGTGGCATAAAGTACGTGTCAGTTCGCTACACTGTTTACGATGTTACTTGAAACTACAGTAGTAATTGGGTGCAATGAACAGCAGTGGACAGTAAGCGATCATAAAAGGGAACCTGCGAAATATAAATAGGCGCGTGTGTTCGTCACTAATTCGGCAGACAAGAAATTCGCCGTCATCATCCATGACATGGCACTGATTTATTATTAATCTTGGTTCCTTTTAATTCTCACCGCGTTTCACCACGTGCATCGTCAACTACCATTATTTTTAGCAGAAAATTTCGGGGTTCCCATACTATGGAAAATGTAAATTAAGCGATTTCGTGAATTGTGCCAAGAATTGAAGGACTTAAAAGTCCCGAAAATGTTTCAAATTGTGAGTCTTGAATAGCTCTATCAAACGTTTTTTTAAAGTTCAGAAATCACTTCCGTCCTAAATGCAGTTCCGGAAAAACATCCGAAAATAGCTTGTTTCTTTACTCGTTTTCTGTTTTATTCAAGTCCTAGCGAAATTAACTCATTTACATAATTATTTCTGTAATGTGTTTCTTGGTTCAATACCCTCAAACGTTTCTCTCATTTTTTTAAAAATGTCCACACCGAATATAGTTATAAGGGTTTAAGTGAAACTCTGCATTGACTCACATTAGCGCTCGTAGTGGTGCTTAAGTGAAACAACACATTGACTCACATTACCGCTCGTAGTGGTGCTTAAGTGAAACAACACATTGACTCACATTACCGCTCGTAGTGGTGCTTAAGTGAAACAACACATTGACTCACATTACCGCTCGTAGTGGTGCTTAAGTGAAACAACACATTGACTCACATTACCGCTCGTAGTGGTGCTTAAGTGAAACAACACATTGACTCACATTAACACTCGTAGTGGTGCTTAAGTGAAACAACACATTGACTCACATTAGCGCTCGTAGTGGTGCTTAAATGAAACAACACATTGACTCACATTAGCGCTCGTAGTGGTGCTTAAGTGAAACAACACATTGACTCACATTAGCGCTCGTAGTGGTGCTTAATAGAAACAACACATTGACTCACACTAGCGCTCGTAGTGGTAGAAAAATGCAAACTGGTAGTGTATTCACGGCCGACTTGATGCGTCGCTCTAGCTAGCTCCTTACCGGCCTTGACAATCGGGTCCACGCACTGTAATCGGAGTAGTTACACAACTCGACACGTGGCGCTGGCGGCCGACCTATTTGCGGTAGAAATGTATACTTCTTTATGGAAAATATATTGACTTTGGTTGCCGATTTATCGTAATTTAGAGTTATGCAGAATATTACATGGGTTAATACTGTTAAAATGATTAATCTTAAAGGTTACTTTCGTTGATATTTGCCAAAATGATGTCGTGAAATGAAACTGCGGGGAGATGACTTAGTCCAGCTGATGTTCTGATATTGACTCTGATTGCCAATGTATCTTATTTTAGGGAATAAAATAGTATGTTACATTTACTAATATCGTTAAAATGATTAATCCTAAAGGCTACTTTCATTGATATGTGCCAAAACAACGTCGTGGAATGAAACTGCGGAGGATGGAGTAGTCCAACTGACGTTCCTTAATTGTGAGGAATAATAGTAATTGTTTTTATTATCATGGCATTTAGATACATAGCAGAACTTACCACAATAATTTTGTCTTCTGATGTTAATATTGAGATTAAGAGTCATTGTTCAATTAGAGTTTTAAAATTCTTCAAGCGCTGCTCTTAGGAAGGGGGCTGGACAAAACATAAGAGTCTTACTTTTTTCCATATTCGTTGTATGCATAACATAAATATTTTGACTCAAACATGTTTAAATGTTAATTTCAATATATATAGTTTCAGATTAAATTTCATTCATACCTTTCTCTAGAATATTATATACCGGGCAAGTTGGCCGTGCTAAATTCAGAAAATAAATTTTACTAGAAATGCAGTAGGGTGGAACAAGTTGGCCGCGCGGCGTGGAGCTGTGAGCTGTGAGCTTGCATCCTGGAGTTAGTGGGTTCGAACCCCACTGTCGGCAGCTCTGGAGATGGTTTTCCGTGGTTTCCCATTTTCACATCAGGCTGTACCTCAATTAAGGCCAAGGCCGATTCCTTCCCACTGCTAGCCCTTTCCTATTCCACCGGCGTCATAAGACCTATCTGTGTCGGTGCGACGTAAAACAAATAGCGAAAGGAGAAGAAGAAGAATTTTAAATAAAAATTCAGTGAGATAAAAGTATTTTGAGTGAATAAAATGTAAACTGTTCTCTGGTCGATGATGATGATGATGATGCTTGTTGTCTAAAGGGGCATAACATCTAGGTCATCGGCCCCATTGCTCAGGTAACAACACTTCATACGCTGGCCTTACCGTCATAGCAGTAGTGATTCTTACTTGCCAATGTTTAAATGTCAAAGTTCAGATTATCTTGAACAAAAATATGTTGTGTTGCTGTCATATGGCAAATACGACACCGCCTAAAGGATTATTCTATGAAAGAAAATTCATAGGTAAAAACACCTGATTAGCGTGATTAGCGACCACTCACGGAGGCCCGGGTTCGATTCCTGGCCCTGCCACAAAATTTCAAAAGTGCTACGAAGGCTGGAACGGGGTCCACTCAGCCTTGGGAGGTCAACTGTGTAGAGGGTGGTATCGATTCCCACCTCAGACATCCTCGAAGTGGTTTTCCATAGTTTCCCACTTCTCCTCCAAGCAAATGCCGGGATGGTAACTAACTTAAGGCCACGGCTGTTTCCTTCCCTCTTCCTTGGATATGCCTTCCAATCTCCCATCCCCGACACAAGGCCCCTGTTCAGCATAGAAGTTGCGGCCGCCTGGGCGAGGTACTAGTCATCCTTCCCAGTTGTATCCCCCGACCCGCAGTCTGACGCTCCAGGATACTACCCTTGAGGTGGTAGAGGTAGGATCCCTCACTGAGTCCGAAAGAAAAGCCAACGCTGGAGGGGTAAACAGAGTAAGAAAAGATAAAGAAAGAACGACGGTAAATACCTGAAATAGAAACGGAAAACTAAGATGAGAGTGCTACCTGCTTTTAGCCACTCCGTAGTTTTGTCCTGGTCTACAGAGAATTCGTGTAATGATTGTGTCCCTTTGCTCTTTTTTTTTGTTTTGTTCGGAATACAAAAATGCACACAGCAATATATATTCGAATATTTTCTAACACAATTAAAGAAAAGCAAATCATCACACCATTAAAAAACGAATTAGCACATAAATTAAAATCCTTGTTCAGGACGAAGTTACAGCGTGAAATCACTTTGTTCTTGTTTCCATAAAATGTCTGCTCGAAGTACGAAAAGGTACACAAGAATGTCTCAAATTCCAAGATTTGTAAACACAATTTTTTAAAAAAAATCACCACACTACACAATAAAAAAAATAAACTCACTAGCGCATAACTATCAGACCTCAATATCAAGCCAACAAGCACCTCATTGCGAACACATTGCCAACATTTACGACAGCAAAACCAAAAAATAAAACTGGAAATGCAGCAATTTGCGGTATACAGCTTCCTGTCAGTGGGTAGTAGGCCAGCGCTCCAGCGGCGTTACGGTGAAACTTTCCAATTACAGCTTTATGCTGGGCTTCACAAGCGATTGTCAAGGCCGGTATAAGGTGTGCAGCGAGGTATCCAGTCGGCCGTGGTGTATTCGACCGGATAACGATGATTACGACAATGATTGCAATTTTTAGGAATAAATAAAGAATATAATCTCATAATTTATTATATTTTATAATCTAAAATTCGTAGCTCATATCCCTAGGATATTTCAACACTGAGTTGTTTGCCTGAACGGCTAGAACTGTGGATATTTTTATCAATATGCACTAAAAATGATCTTAATCTTATGTTTAAATAGAAACTATACTCTCACCACAAGCTAAATACACAAATCAACGCCTCATATAATTACTTTTATGGCCTATCTCACCTAAAAGAAACTCACTAACTTAACTTTCTACTTTACAATTTCCATATAGTATACACCTGTGTTAAACAGTGGAGGGCTAACACGAAGTCTATCGGCGAGTCTGAAACTAGAACATGTTTCCCGCTGTGTAAGCCGCCATTCGAAGGCCTTATTACCAATCAGGTTCACAACAGTTAAAAAAAAAAAATGCTTCTCTTATCGCAACTCCCAACCAATTCTGAGGAATTGTTGCTGCTGTTGTTGTTTGAGTCATCAGTCCACATACTGTCTTGATGCAGCGCTCCATACCACCCTATCGTGTGCTAACCTTTTCATTTCTACGTAAGTGCTGCGTCTTACATTTGCTGTAATCTGTTTGTCATATTCATACCTTGCTCTACCCCTACCGTTCTTACCCCCCCCCCTACACTTCCCTCAAAAACTAACTGAACAAATTCTGAGTGTCTTAAGATGTGTCCTATCATTTAATCTCTTCTTCTCATCAAGTTCAGCCAAATCGATTTCCTCTCACCAATTCGATTTAGTATCTCTTCATTCGTGATTTGATCTACCCATCTCACTTTCAGCATTCTTCCGTAACACCACATTTCAAAACTTTCTATTCTCTTTCTTTCTGAGCTAGTTCTCGTCCAAGTTTCACGATCCAGACGAAAGTCTTCAGAAACATCTTTCTAATTCCTATATCAATGTTAAAAGTGAGCAAATTTTTTTCCTTAAGAAATGCCTTCTTTGCTTATGCTAGTCTCCATTTTGTGTCCTCCTTACTTCCGCCATCGTTAGTTGTTTTACTACCCAAGTAACGATATTTATCTGCCTCCTTTAAGACTTCATTTCCTAATCTAATACCACTGGCTTCGTTCAACTGGACTCCATTCCTTCAATTTTGGATTTATGATTTATTTTATTTTCATCTTGTATTCTCTTTCCAAGGTTCTGGCTATGCCATTCAGCAATTTCTCCACATCCTCTGCAGTCTCAGATAAAATTACAATAGCATCAGCAAATCTCAGGGTTTTAATATCTCTCCTTGGATTGTGATTCCCTTTCCAAATTCCTCTTTGATTGTCTTTACTGCCTGTTCTACATAAACATTGAAGAGCAATGGGGACAAACTGCAGCCTTGCCTCATTCCTTTCTGGATTGCTGCTTCTTTTTCGAAGGCCCCGATTCTTATCACTGCAGACTGTTCGTTTTAACAGATTGTAGATAATTCTTCCTTCTCGATAGTTGATCCCGATCTCCTTCAAAGTCTCAAATAGCTTTGTCCAATCAACATTATAATGCTTTTTAAAGATCTAAGAACGCCATGTATGATATATGTGCGTTTGCCCTTCTTAATCCGATTTGGAGTAATTATGTTTATCATTTTCTTATGTCCACTACTCAACGAGCAGATACACTTCAAAAATATTTTACAGGTAACTGCCAGAATTAGTATGACATACGACGACGACGACGACGACGACGACGAACCCGTCTTTCGTCGGTACTGGGACAGAGCCCCAGTGACCGCGAAATTTATGGCTTGTCGACCTCTAAAAGGTCTTGAATGCCCTGTCAATATGGTGGTTCCCTGCAGATAACTGTGTTATTCAGTGGGTTGGGTTACTATTCCTCTGTCGTAATTGGCCAGAGTGTGGCCTGGCGCATAAGCGCCTGGTGTTGTGTTGCGTCCGTAGCCGTGGTCGTACTAAGTTCCTCGAGGTTAGGCAGCATGGAGTGTGGTGGTCAGCCAGCCATTGGGTGACCACTCCCGATGTTGCTTAACTGTCGGTGGTAGGTACGCTTAGATTCCAGTGCTTTAAGGAGAGCCGAGAGAGATGTTAGTTGTCAGGAGGTTGTACTTGGTTGGGGGGAGCAGGGTTTAGCTGATGATTAGCTGATTACTTGGCATGGTCATGGGGGGATGCAGGTTCGGGGCTATGAGTTTGAGGAGTAGTAGGCTCAGTAGGTTAGAGGTATCCTGGACGGTCTGGTTGGTAAGGTTATGACTGGGGATTGTAGGAAGTGGTGGTTTGGGGGACGAGGTACTGGGATGGTGTGGTGTAGTGGAGTGTGCATGTAAGTGTTGTGCATTCTTGTAGTGTGCCTTAATTGCCTTCTTTAGGTAGGGGCAGCCAGGATATGAGGCAGCGTGACTGCCTTCGCAGTTCGCGCACCTCGCCTGGTCCCTAGGCACCGTGCAGACGGTGTGGCGGTGGGGACCACCGCACCGATTGCAGCGGGTGGCATCAGAGCACGAGGCTGCAGGATGGTTTAGCTTGAGGCAATTAAAGCACTGTATGATGAGTGAGGGATGGTGAGGGTGAGTAGATGTTTTGTGGGTGTCGTGTGTTGGTGTCATTTTTGGCCTAGGAGCAGGCTTGGCACGCCTCCTCCTAGTTTGAGTGTACTTGTTTTGAGTGTACGTGCCCGAGTGTGAGATTAAGGCGGTCTCAGTTTCGGGCTCGGGAGATGGTGGGGAGGAAAGAGGTGAAGTGGGTGAAGTGTCAGTGTCAGGGGGGAGTGAGATGTCTGTTTGTGCAGGTTGGTGAATGGCGTCTGGTGAGTGTAGGCGTGTTTGAGAGTATTTGGTGTAAGTGCGTGGGGGAGGGTTGGTTTGGATGCATTTGTTTCTGATGAGGGGTTTAGTTTGGGTTTCTTTGTCTTCGGGGAATGTGGGATCAGTGAGTACTTTGTAGTCAATATCATGGTATAGTAGTTTTTCGCATAGTGCCTCGTACCCCTCTTGACTGCTGAAGAAGATGATGGTGAAGCCATTGTCGAGTTCGAGTAGGTACTGTATGTGATTGGTGATTTTGAGGATGGCTTTGGAGATGAGTTTGCGGTGGCCAAGACGGAAGTTGACTTGTTCTTCAGGGGGTAGGTGGTCTAACATCGGGCAGGGGATGACTATGGGGTGATATGGTGAGTGGGGATTATCTGTGCGGATAAGGAGAGGTTTATGGTAAGTTGATTTCTGGGCCATGATGGTGTGAATGGGATATGCTTGGGATGTCGGTGTCCTGGCTACTCAGTCCACCAGGGTGGTCCCGACAAGGTTAGGGGTAGTCAGGGGTGTTGTTTAAAACACTGGAGTGGTCAAACTCACGAGGAGGACCAGCGTACTAGCGCTCACTTAGTGGGCACGGTCGAGACAGGTTTAGTTTTGTCGTGTCACAACGAGACAAGTCTCGAACCAGTGACCACACTAAGGGCTTTGACAAATTGCTCGTTTGCCCGCACAAGAACAGGCTCTTGGTCGCAGCTGGCTTGGTCAGGTTCGCTGGAGTGACTGGTGAGGATATGCGAGACCGCGGAATGGTGGCCTCGAGACAGTATCCAGAGAGTCGGACCGCGCTGAAAATTTCAATATGGCGGCCTTTGCCGGGCGACTCGCAGGACGGTTGGCGGCTGGGGAGCCGGGGCTCACACAGGCAGGGCGTACGGAGAAGCGCTCCAAGCGGCAGAGGGCGGTACTAGGCAGTACCGAGAGTAAGCATATGACGGGAGACGACTGAGGTTTGGCGGCTAACAGGGTGCCTCCACGGTGCTAGGTTCTCTGGCGATCTTGACTGAGGCTGTGGTCGCTAAAGAGAATGGCTGACGAATGGCGAGTATACAGCAAGGGCTTTACTTAAGTACAACCCGGTGTTCAAATCACTTACGAGAAGTTTTAAAAATCCTAAAAATAAATAAACATTTCTGGAGTACCTCGTAACAGTAAGTGCATTTCTGAAATGACAGTATTATTGTTCATTAAAAGATTAGAAGTTTTTTTTTTATTAGACGTTACCAAATGATCCAGTATAGTGTAATACATTTTGAAAAATAGATAGATCTATCCATGCTCCACAGTTGAGTATAGAGTCCGTGCTTGTGGAGCTGTCTCGACTGCAAGCGCCTCTAGCGGAAAGAATGGACACGATGTGCGGGAATGCACGGCTGACTGGATCACTCGCTGCGCTCCTAGCTAGCTAGAGCGACGCATCAAGTCGGCCGTGGGGAATGCACGGCCGAGGCCGAACCGTTGCCTACGTTATAATACAAGGCCTTGAAATGCACTCATGGAAACGGGTGGCATCCTAGTTCACCATTCAGCCGCTAGGATCGCTTTCTTGCTCCCTTGTATTCGCATGGCCGTATATGTCAATAAGTAAATTACATCCTAAATAAAAAGAACTGAATGTTTTTACGAGTGATGACAGTACTTTATATACAGAGCGGTGCTGCATTGTTTTGGATATGTCATTGAAGTTTCAAAACTACCTTTCGAGGGGCTTCTTATCAAGTTTCAAAATTTTCTCTCTTCTACTTGAGTGGCTCGAAGCAATGTTGTCTAATAGAGGTCTCAGAAATTTTCATAGTAGGAAAAGAGGTGGTTTGTCCTTTACACTTAATTTCACTGTTGTACATGTCTTTCGACAAAAAGCATACACATTTATTAACTCTCTTCGGTGCAAGTACTGCGTAGCGGAGGTGACAAATTCCATCGTTCACTGCACAAGTACCACATACGATGATTTTCGGTATCTGAGGGTTTCTCGATCTTGAAAACGAATAAGACACAATGTTGGACTTCGAGTAGCTGGAAAAGAGATATGTTCTAAACAGCCTTCACAGTCTGTTTGTTCTTTTTCCACACGAACCATAATATCATTTTATTCCGCTTGGCTTCTTAGGTAGTTGAACAAGAGCTCGATGTTAGGTTCCTCGTCAATGCATAATGCAAATGGATACTTATGAGGTATTTTACGCAGGCTACGGTTGATTGGGCAGTCATGATCTATGCCTGATACATTTTCCTCATGATTTTTCTTTACTTTCCCTGAAAGCATTTGAATTTTCTTAATGTATGACAGGAAATTAATTAACCAACTGAGGCGTTCATCTTCAGTAGTACTACAAGTTGCTCGTTTCTTTTCATTCCTGGAATATGTCCCATGTGAGGTGATTGCAGACGTCATGCGCATCGAACAATTTCATAAAATGCTCCATAAAATAAATAGCATATTTTAAACTGTATTTAATGCTCTCGGGACAAACCACCTCCATTCTTTTCAAACCAGAGATTCTTTCAGGGGAAAATACAATATTTTTAGCTCTTGATACATTCATTTTCTCCACATTTGTTGGGAAAACTATTTTTCTGCTTGGTTTCCTAATTTAAGATTTCTGATCGCCGGTCACATTGTTTACAAAAAAAAAAAAAAAAAAAAAAAGGCCAGTAACAAATTTTGGGATCGCCCAATTCTTATGACGAATCTCGGATCAAAACTTAGGAACAGAGGCCTAATTTCATCAGCTTGAAGTCGTATCTCGTGCGTAATACTTCCTCTGTATAAGGTTTCGAACATTGAACATTCACTGGAAACTTGTGAAACGAAATTCCACTACCTTTAATTTCTCGTGAATAAACCATGACTGGAACTGCGAATGCTTAACATCGGACGAATACATAAACATTCACAACAAACTCAGTTAATAAACACGTTTAAAGGCGCAAACCTGGTAGACAGGGGGCAGGAAAGCGATCCTGGCGGTCCGGCATTGAACTTCAGTGTGACCACTTCGATAGCGTTTCACGGTCTCTATTTCCAGGCCTTGTTTTATAACGTAGGCAACGGGCCGAACATAACCGTTGCCTACGAGATATATAAGGCCGGGAAATGCAGCACACTAGACCTTTGCCTACGACATATACAAGGCCGGGACATAGCTACTTATTTGCCGCTGAAAGGAAGGCCCGACAATGTTCACGGTTTGGCCGCTAGATGTCAGGTTTCTGTTCTACTCTTGGAGGACTTTAACATTGTGATGTATGGAGTAATTGTAATGTTTGCCTTCCCAAAGCTTGCATACAATGCATGTCAAACTTACTGGCGTGTAATTTTCAGTTTTATGTCTATCACCCTTTCCTTTATACACAGGGGCTACTATAGCAACTCTCCATTCATCTGGTATAGCTCCTCCGACCAAACAATAATCATACTATATACTACTGCTGAAAATACATATTTTACTGATGCGTTTGCATACAGTTATCACTTGGAAACGCGAACGAAAACCTCTAATAACGTTGAAATAACAATAACGTGCTACCAAACCACCACGAAGACAAGACTTGTACCACCATACCAATGCACTAAACGGCTGACGTCATCACTATGGAACTGTAATATGTAGCAGGCCGGAACTTAACTCGTCTGTGCGTGACGTCAGCATGGTGCAAGATGGCGGTGAATCATAGGCCTCCCCTATAGGTCCACTTCCCGTGTAGACAACGACACGACCGACTTGATGCGTCACTCTACCTCGCTACAACCTCAGGCTTCGTAACAGTACTACCAGTGCAATTGTGATGGCACAAAGAATAGCGTGCAAATGTAATCTTCTAATTAATACATGGAAAATGGAGGACTTTAAAAAATGAAATGATACATATGGAATGAAGGGGAAATGCAAAGATTCTGGATAACCCCTGGGATATCACTCACAAGGAGATTAGTTAAAAAGGATTTTCATTTCGAAATCACTTGTACGGTGTGTACTTTCATAAATATACATGTTTTTTAAGTTTTTAGAAATTTTTTACTAATTGACAGGTGAATCATTTTCCAGATTAATACTGCAGTTCTGCACATTATTGTAAGGAGAATGTGCCACGTTTGAAAAAAAATTCTTCAATAGTTTTGAAATCCCGTACCTGACGAACATTTGAACAAAACTAGCAAGAATTCTGATATTTATACAAGCAAATTGCATTCCTCCATGGCATGCCCAAACTAGATTTAAATTTCAGAAGTAATAAAAACATATACAAGTTGTCTACGTCGTTAGTTATTCAGTTTTCCTTATTTTCCCAAAAATTTACAATTATTGACTTAAGGGTTTTTAAAAATAACCGATTCAATTTGTTGGTGTGTTTGTATTTGTGTACTTTTATATCAACATGGTTGCTTGAAGACACTCTATCATTAACATAGCCTATTCCTTTTTGTTTAAGTATAGACGTTAGGATGTAGTAGCCTCATAGTATTCGGTATTATTCTGCTTTATAATTGTTCATACGAGAGTTGAGCATGTTAAGCCCCTAAAAAGTAAATATATACAGTTAGTTTCTCTCCTTGGTTGGCCGCTAGGCGCGCCTGCCGTTGACTCATGACTTCCAGTTACACAGAGCAGCGAAAGCGCGGGAATGGCCGCACTTCGCAGTTCAGGTCCGTGCTTAGAACGTGTATTAAGTGTTGATCTGTCGCTCCAACTGTTCTCGAGTTGTGAAGTGTTTAGATTATTATTATTATTATTATTGTTATTATTATTATTATTATTATTATTATTATTATTATTATTATTATTATTATTATTATTATTATTATCATTACCGAGTTTTCATGGATCACCGAGAGGCGAAAGAAGGTGCTGGATTGAATGGGTCTATCTACGATAGTCAAAGATTAATTTAAAACTGTAAAATAAAGTTTATGTTTTTTTCAGATATTAAATTTTAGCAAACAACAAGGTTTCAGGTACAGAGCTCGTTTGGTACAAGGTAGAAGAAAAAAACCCAAGAATTGGTAAGTTATACTTTGAGCTTCAAGCTCATAATTTACAAAGCTCCCAACAACACTACTGTTGCTTTTAGACAGATAGACAAGAAGGGGAATCTCCTAATTTCTTTTACAGAATATTTAAAACACAATTTTCAAGAACACTTTGCTCCAAAGGTTACAGTTTACGGCCTTCCAAAGGCACTACTCGATATTTACACAAATATATTTTACATTTGAAGAAAAGGGCCTTAATACTCTACAATTCTACCAAGGAGACTACGCTCCTAACCCCTTACAGCCTACTCAAGGCAACCATTAATTTTTAAAATTCGGATTAGAGCAGGGTCAGCCAACTGGCTGGCGTGTGGTGTAAGAGGGCCCGTGTGACGTCGGAGAGAACGTGTGACGTATGAGCGCAGAAGGTGGGGAGACGCTGTCGTAGAGTGAGACGAAGAGACAGCCTCGCTTTGTAATAAACACGTGCAGTGCCACACGTAGTGGTGGTGGTAGTGGTACAGTACGTATGGATGAACGGGGCACATCACGGTGCGACAAGCTACCTACCCCTCCGATCGTTTTATCTTTATGGGAAGATCTATATTTATTTGTTGAAAATGATAGGAATGCTACAGCTAAATGTTTTGTTTGTATATGTAGAAATAAAGTTGCTTTATAACTCTTATGCTACTTCATAACTAAGTTACGTTACAATAAAATAGTTAGAGAGAAATATGTACTATACATACCGCACTGTGCCTGCAGCACTTGGGCCTCCCACTACGAATGACGTTGTGTTTCCCCTCGCCCCTCTAGCCGTCACTTCTGAGTTACAGTACTAAGTACTTCGTTTCGCTGCCCGAGCAGAGTGTGTGACGTGTTACCTGACATCACATGTACACGCAGTTGGCTGACCCTGGATTAGAGCGTCTTGCTCAATAAAATTTACGCTGTCTGGCCTCTATAGGCACAACCTACATTTAACAAGACTGCAGCAGTTGTATTTTAAGAAATAATACAGTGGTATCGAGTACCCATTCTAACGGGCCTTCGTGAAAAATTACAGGTTAAAGTTACTGGCCCGAAAATCAAAATGTATGGAGGCGGAAACAAGCGCTCCTTGAAATCAAAGATTAAAACCCTACTTGGGCTAGTGGCCCGACGATGCAGAGGCTAATCCCACACTACTGAGCTGACTAGACGGAGGAAATTTGAGTTACAAGTCTACAGATAGAAAACGGTTACAAAAACATAGTCACCTCAAATACAAGTTGATAGGATGTCGCACTCTCTATTCCCGAATTAATTAATACACTTCATTTACTCGAACTTTTACATGAGAAGAAAGAGAAGTTTACATTTTAGGAGGTGGACTGTTACATAGTTAAAGATTGGAACCTTCCCCTCGAGTCAGCTTGCGGAGATAACTACTGAGATATAAAAATGGTGTCCATTACCTTATCTGATATTATGCCTGCCGGTGGATGAGGCTCCCGCCTCCTCTCTTAGCACACACTCTCAATAGCACGACGATCAGTAAGACAAGTTAACTCCAAAAGGCTTCAGCTTTTATACCCGAGAGGAAGGTTCGAGAAGGATCTCTACTAAGGCCAGACACACCCCCTAATTTTTATTGGACAGTCGAACAGTTACAAGAAGCCTATGTTTGGAAGAAAAATAAATAAACACAATTTTTGATTGGCCAGAATCCAAAGTTGGCGGGATGAGTAAGAATTGTTGCAAACCTTGAAGTATTAAAAAGCAAAGAAAGTCAGTTCAGTTCAGAAAACTTATAAACACAAAATTTCTTTTCATTTCTAGTTGTTCCACTTTGCGCCTGAGTGCCTGGCATCAGTTCTTTAATGGAGAAAAGTCCAAACTTCTAGAAATAGTTGTTGTAAACTGTGATACACCAAAAAAAAAAAAAAATCCAGTCAGTTTAGGAATCCTTAAAATAACACATTGCTCTATTACTTTAGTAGTGACATCTATTGATCAACTTTCCATCTTCTTGCACTAGTTGTTTCAATTTTTACGTGATAGATCGCGTTCTTCAAGGCGGTTCATTAAATTGCACGGGGTTGAGGTGTACCTTCCCTTACAATTATTATTATTATTATTATTATTATTATTATTATTATTATTATTATTATTAAAGGGGCCTAAGAGCAATGCCATTGGCCCTTAATTGTCCAAGGTGAACAAAACGGAAATTAAAACTTAAATATGTATCGACTGACTAGAATATAAAACGAATGGTGATGAAAATTGACCATGAAACAAAACAATTAGTGGATCCAATTCACAATGCCTTCATTACTGGGATGATACAAATTAACTATAGGGTTCCAAGATCCAAGTCACTGGTCCCTCATAATGGTACTAATCACTGATTAGGCAGAGCCATAGTGTTCCTCCTTGAGTGGTACAAATGACAGGTAATGTAGACCCATGGTATGTCACACACAATCGCATCACTCACAGCTAACACAAACCTATGGTGTTTAGCACATTAAAGGGTACTACTCACAAGTAAAGCAGACCCGAGGTGTTCCTCACTTAGTGGAACTAACCATAGACCATGTATACTCATGGTGTTGCTCACAAAGTGGTACTAATCAGGGGCAATGTTGATCCACGGTGTATGAGGCGCACCGCCAACAAAAACCCATGGTGTTTCTGACATAATAGTACTACTACTCTCAAGTAACGCTGAACCATGATTTTACTCACACGGTAGTAGTAATCGCGGGCGCCAGCCAAACCCGTGGTGTTTCTCATTTAATGGCACTAATCACAGGCAACGTAGATCGATGGTGTTCCTGATAAAGTGGTGCAGCTTTTATACCCGAGAGAAAGGTTCAAGAAGGCTCTGTACTAAGGCCAGACACACCCCTTCATTTTTATTGGACACGCAGACCCATTCTGAACGCAGTGGAACCAACCAGTGGAATACACACGATGATCATTATAGCATACAACGCCCAGACCCGTACTGATTCTCGCATAATGGTACTGCTCCTGTGTAACGTAGACCCACGTGTTTCATCGCAACGTGGTACAAATCCCAAGTAACGTCGATCCGAAGTGTTCCTTACGTAATGTTACTAATCAGAAGTAATCTCATGGTTCTAATTTCATCATCCCTTGGTCGTCTCTTTTAGTCGCCTCTTGCGACAGGCAGTTCATACCGTGGGTGTATTCTTAGCCCGTATCTCCCACCCACAGGGTGTTGTAAAGTGTTACTTCGGGGTGTAATTCTCATAATGCTTCCACGATAATTATGTGGAAACAGAGTCTTGCAGGGAAGTTAGCCGATTTGTAACACAATTTCCAGGTGTACGTCCACATAGAGAGAACGTACGGAAACTCGTTAACAAATTGAGAGGAACCTCGAGAAACAGACATACGAACCAACTAAAAATCTTGGAAAAATAATATTCATATAAGCATATCATAAAGAATAATCAACAGAATCCTATTAGAATGGCGTATCTAACAATTTGTGCAATCCTCCCTTATACTTCCGTCATAAATACCTTTTTTTTTTTAATTCGATACTTCAACACACCTACAATTTTTGACGGACAAGTTTTGCATCATGCCGGATAAGGTTTGCATGTCATTCCATTCCCCCTTCCCTCCGGGTAGGAGATCAGGCATTGTTACGTGTTCCCTATCTGTCTGATGCTGATTAAAAGTTCATATAATTTTTCCACTTTTATTCAAGGGCAATGTTCTGTTATTAAAAAGGTAGTAGCGTGTGCATTTCAGTTGTGTAATGTCGATAATGCCATCCTGTGTACACATAGTATTGTTAATTTGAGGTCGTACGGTAATTATAGGCATAATTATCTGTCATGGCGGAATGCAACGTCAGATGTGTAAAGCAGGAGCGGAACGAATACAGTAATGGCCAGCCTTTACGTCGCACCGGCAAATAGGTCTTATGGTGACGATGGGATAGGATATGTCTAGGAGTGGAAAGGAAGCGGCTGTGGCCTTAATTAAGGTACAGTCCCAGCATTTGCTTTTTGTGAAAATGGAAAACCATGGATAACCATCTTCAGGGTTGCCAAAAGTGGGGTTCAAACCCACTACCTCCCGGATGTAAGCCCACAGCTGAGCGCCCCTATCTGCACGGCCAACTTCCCCGATAATTCAATGTAATCTGTATTCATATATATATAAAAGTGGAGGTTGATATATTTGAGATGAATGGACTAAAAAACTACCGGACCGATTTCGTTGAAAATCTCACAATTTGTTCCTACTACTGCTGAGAGGTTTTATGAAGTGCTTCGAACGAAATCCAATAGGTAGTTTTTTCTTCATGTGCAACTTTGGGTACTAAAGATAGTTTAATATATAAAAAGAACATGAAACATATAATTTGGGGGAATTTAGGTCGATTAATACTATTATAAATGTTCCGTTATTAGTATTACAAATTTACTCATCGTCATCATCTGTTTTCCCTCCAGGTTCGGTTTTTCCCTCGGACTTAGCGAGGGATCCCACCTCTACCGCCTCAAGGGCAGTGTCCTGGAGCTTCAGACTCTTGGTCGGGGATACAACTGGGGAGTATGACCAGTACCTCGCCCAGGCGGCCTCACCTGCTATGCTGAACAGGGGCCTTGTGGAGGGATGGGAAGATTGGAAGGGATAGGCACGGAAGAGGGAAGGAAGCGGCCGTGGCCTTAAGTTAGGTACCATCCCGGCATTCGCCTGGAGGAGAAGTGGGAAACCACGGAAAACCACTTCCAGGATGGCTGAGGTGGGAATCGAACCCACCTCTACTCAGTTGACCTCCCGAGGCTGAGTGGACCCCGTTCCAGTCCTCGTACCACTTTTCAAATTTCGTGGCAGAGCCGGGAATCGAACCCGGGCCTCCGGGGGTGGTAGCTAATCACGCTAACCACTACACCACAGAGGCGGACACAAATTTACTCATCCGGGACAAATATTTCAGTTTCCCTATGGGAATCAACATCTATATAACCGTGTTATACTTATAATTTGCTTACGCGTTTCTAACCCGAAACCAGGATCATCTGCAGAGCAATAAAAATGGTGTATTGTCAACTGTCACTCCATAGTAACCAGACTCACGGAGAAAGATGTTTGCGAGTTAACTATGGAGGGAAATATATCAAACATATCTCTTGGTAAATTTTATCGCCGGACTGAGTAACTCAGACAGTTCAGGCGCTGGCCTTCTGACCCCAACTTGGCAGGTTGGATCCTCGTCGGCCTCGTGTCGGTAGATTTATTGGCACGTGAAATGGGACTAAATTCTGACGCTCAGCGTCTCCTATAATCGTAAAAGTAGTTAATGAACTTAAAGCCAAGAACATTATTTATTATTATTATTATTATTATTATTATTATTATTAATCCCTAATAACTCTACCTATAAACGAGTATCTTCTCCAAATGTTGATTGATTGATTGATTGATTGATTGATTGATTGATTGATTGATTGATTGATTGATTGATTGATTGATTGATTGATTGATTGATTGATTGATTGATTGATTGATTGATTGATTGCGGAGATACTAGAGGAAAGTAAAAGAACTCCAGATGATTGGAGAAAGGCTAGGAATGATGATCATGATAATATTTAGGGTCTGGATGTTGATGTCATGTGATGTTTTTATTGAGTGGTCAGGTGCAGTGTTCCTATCTCTTTTCATGGCACCGCCGTTAGGAATATAAAACTTTTAATTTGCATTATGTGCAATTTTTGCAGCTTTTGTTTTCTTATATTTCAAGAGCATTTTATTTTATTCTGGAGAATTGTTCGGCAATACTTTGGAGAATTTTGTCTCTTTAGGTCATATTGTCCCTTTTGTCCTGTTACAATATTATTCTATAAAACCACTTCGGAAGGCCCTAGCTAGTAGATATACAAATATTGAAATAAAACATGTCAATATAATATTAAGTAGCCTTAATCTTGTAGTTTAGAGTCTTCCTTTTTGAGTCGTATTTATATTTTTAGAAATTAATTTCTCAAGTTGTTTATTGTAATTTCTAATGCTTTTGTCGACTTTAATTTCACGAATCGTCTATCAATTTTTCGAGTTCTTTGAAAACTGTTCCTCTTTCAAACAATATTCATTGTATTGTGTATTGTGTTCCTTCGAGCAACCTCCAAATAAATATCCTATATTATGTACTTCGTAAGTTTGTGTCTAAACCATTATTTTCTGAAAGGATTTTAAACATTTATTTCTAAACATCTTTTGCTTTTTATAATTAATTTTCTTAATTTTTTAGTCGTATCACAAAGTCATTTGTAACATTTCTAAGTTAAACTTTTAATACCCTTTACGTTAATAATAATATTAATAATAATTTAACATATTATTTAATTTAATTTCCGGGTTGAACCGTGTTGTACTTGTACGCATATCACGTACAGTTTGCCGACGTTTCGAATACATTGCAGTATTCTTTGTCAAGGCGACTGAAGTACTCCTTCTCGATCCGAGGTAATCAGTCTCCCAGGCAGAAATTACACTACTAGATTTGCATTGATCTTGGCCTTTTATATCCTAGCCTTTTTGGCTGACGTAAGCCCTGGCTGTCTCGCGAGACTTCTGGAAAGTATATGTCACAGCCAGGTAGTGGGGGCTTGCCCGCGCTGTTATGTAATGGGGTTGCGGCCCGTGTGTTTATGTTGTGGTCTGTATGTCTTAAACTATGAATGACAGGCATCCAGGAATTACTGATTTTGTATCCTTCTTCTAAATTTATGTTGTTCGGATGTTTCTTGATTTCGATAGCCTCGCGGATTTCCTTTCCAGATTCCAAGGGATAGCTGCTTGTATCTTGGTCTTGTCAAAGGATATTGAAGCTTCACTTCTAAAATAATTTAACATAGTTTTGATGTTTATTGTAGAATATGCAATGGTATTAAAAGACTTTTGAATATAGGTTTTAGTTAATATCAGACACTTATATTTTCTGTTTCAGATGGCAGTTGCTGGACTTGGATCATCACATGCAAGTATTTCAATATTTTGACTTTTGTTATAGTATCCTGAAAGACAAAAAGTATAATTTTATTTTTCATCCCCAGTGTTATTTATTTATTTATTTATTTATTTATTTATTTATTTATTTATTTATTTATTTATTTATTTATTTATTTATTTATTTATGTAATTGATTCGTTATGCCCAACTATGGATGTGTTTCATGCTTTTAGCACTTTGTTTAGTTTTCTTCTTCTCTTCCCAGTAATTCCCCATCCCATCGCTGTGTTCCTTTTTTCGTTGTTCAGTCCATCCTGTATTTCGTAGGGTGGCCTTTACAAAAAAATTGTGTTTGTGTATCAATATTCTGAATTTTATTATAACTTGAATGATTTCTTCATTTAGGTTTTCACTAATTTTTTTTAGCCAATTGTTTGAATTTTCATTGATAAGGCTAAGTTTAAAATTTTCTTCGCGAGCCTGTTATTATCCACTATATATAAGTGGCCATGAAATTGTAATCGCCGTTTCCTGATTGTATCTGTGGCTTTTTCTGTAACTTGATAGATTTCATGTGATTTATTTTTCATCCAAATTCCATTTTCGCAATTTGGGCCTAAGATTTTCTTGAGGAATATTCTTTCTTGTTTTTCAATGAACTTTATTCGAGATCTACCATCAATTACAATAGTTTCAGATGAACAAAGTGCTTTTGTTTCAACAAATATGTAATAATATCGTAATCTTGCCTTTTTTAATATAGTTCTTTTAATGTACCTGTTCCAAGTAAGTTTTTGAAGTTTTTCAATTCTTTCTTTGTTAGGTTGATGATTTAACCGTGTTGTTTCAATAATTACACCTAGATATTTAAATTTGTCTACTCGAGCGATACTTCTATATTTGGTGATTAATGGTTCGTTGTTGAAACTTGATCTAGTCCTTTCCATATACTTTGTCTTTTCATACGAAATTTGGAGTCCTCTTTTGGATGGTGTTTCATGGAGTATGTATTTATATATTTATTTAATCCAAGAGCACTTTTGCAGAGCAAGTTATATCAGTGCGTCAATTATTGCTATGGTCCTTCTCCCTTTCCACCCACATCTGCCTCATCCGTTCTGATCTCCGTTCCGGAAGCTATTCAAAGTTATGTCACTGCTTTATTTTTTGTTCATCCCTGAAGATCATTTTTGAATTATTTCCCTAAACAGCTTCTTGTCATGTGCATCCTTAATGTCAATGTGTGTATTTTGTAGTTCAGTTAATGTCTCTGAAAACCATGCTGGTTTTAATTGTAAGCTTTTATTAAATATTTGTTTGTCAGTCTGTCATTATTCGTTCTGTTCAAATGTCCGAAGCACGACAACCTTATTTTAGGCTTGCTGTCTACTGTATTCTTCGCATGTACGTAAATTTGTTCATTCTTCTTTTCCTTCATTGTTTGTTATGTCGATTCAAAGAGAGCGTTTGAACTTGTTCGTTGTCCTGAGGGTTTTCGCCTTCTTATCCTCTTAAAATCTCTTCATGAATGCACTGTGTTGCATCTTGCGTTCTGTGGACCACTTCCTACCAGTTTTCCCTTTTATGTTTCTCCATTAATTTGTGCTTGTCTATTATTGTACTAAAGGCTCCATGCTCTCTTATGATGTCGTTCGTGATGTTTCTTTCTTGGAGGTCAGCTTTAGTTTCTACTAGACAGTTTATCTTGACTTTCTTTGAGTTTTTTTACTTTAAATAATCTTTTCGCGAGTCTGTCGCTGTCCTTTCTATAGATATGGCCATAAAATTTCAGTACGCATTTTCCCTCGTGGTAACATACATTTTCCAGATCATTTTACTTTTTGCTTTTCAATTTATGTCCTTTTAAAATGACCTGCAAGGGATATGATTTCTGAGCCGTATAAAGCTTCCAAAAAAGTAACTGTCTTGCAGTGTTGTAATTTCGTTTTACTTGATATGACTTTTTTGTAGTATCGATTCCTCGTTAGTCCGTACGTCTTATGACGTTTGGTGGCTGCTTTCTTTTTCTTTCTTCTTCATCCCTGAAGATAACTTTATTAATTTTGTCCCTTATCCTTTGATCATTGCTAGCATAAGCAGAGTCCGGAATTTTAGACACTGGTAGGTTAGAATGTAAACTTACTTAAGCGATTAACAAGTTTACACTACCCTGTACAACAGTTATGCTATGAGATTTGCATAGACATTAGGGTACGACTTATAGATCTGCTAGGATTTATGTTACTCTCGCTACATTATAGAAGAACGGGTTGCATGACACTTCTTGCAAACCAAAATAATTTGCATTCGAACCTATTACTACCTAAAATTCTGATAACTAATCTTAAGCCTAGAGAACTCTAGAAGGCTTTGTGCCTCTCCGGCAATTATAATCTTCCTTTTACATTTTACTACTTTCTGATAGGGAAATGAATCCCCACCGTTCCTTATGAAGTGAGCACTGTTATTTATGGTTATATTAACCAGTAAAATTGACTTAAGCATTCCTATGTAGATAAAACGCTATCGAGATTTACAATGATTTGTTGGTTTTTACTCGCTGAAATTTGTACACATCGGAGTCAGGGAAAACTTGAAATGTATAACGCAGTTTGTGGTGAAATTTTGAATACCTCGTGACCATGATCTTCAATTCTGAATACTGACATATATGAGAGAAACGTAAAAAATTAGGTGGCGCAACAGTAGTTTACTCAGTTTTAAGTTATTATTTAGTGGGGGGAGTTCCTTGTATCCTTAAAAGCGAGTTACCATCCATAATCAACTCGCTAGGTCTTAGCCGCCCTCTTTTTCAGGATTCCTGTAGGGCCTTCACAGCTATTGTAGCGGTATCGGGGTACACGTAGTCCCCACTGTATTTCACCTCCAAAGGCTCTTCTCTACTTTATGACGTTGCCCATCTCCCATGACGTAAACGGGGTTTGGACTTGTGGGAGACATAAACGTTAGCCTGGGTTGGAGCAAAGGTGTCCCTCAGAGGAGCAAAAGGGTGATGCACAGGATGTAGTATGTTCATATTCTGACGTATGCAGCTGAAACTTGGGTAACGAGGCAAGGAGCTCTGACTAGGTTACAGGCAAGTGGAATAACATTGTTGAAAAGCAGGATAGGAGTGACAAGAATGGGTAAGATCAAAAATGAGAAGGTGAGAAATAGAGTGAAAGAAGAGCATCTACAGAACAGGATAGAGGCATCTAGACTTAGATGGTATGTACACATGAAGAGAATGGCAGAGGAAAGGATACCCAGGATGCATGAAATGGAGATAACAGGAAAACGATCAAAAGACAGGTGGATAAAAGGAGTGGGAGAGGGTGAGCAGAGAAAAGGAGTAGTCAGGGCAAGAGTAAAGAGGGAGAAGTGGCGGGAAGACAAGAGGAAATGGAAAGGCTTATGTTCCAAGCAGATGTGGCCAACAGCTGGAAACAGCATATCATGATGATGATGATGATGATGATGATGATGATGATGATGATGATGATGATGATGATGATGATGGATTAGTGAGGGGTTGAAACTCTCGACTGTCTACTGAATCTTGCGTTCGGCCGGATAGAAAGAGAAGTAATTTGTCACGAGTATTTTCCTTTGAAATCCACGATTTCTGCATGGGAACACAGGTGTACATAAACCCACTGTACATTACCACACTCGATTATGAGAAGCCACTGAAAGAAAAAAGTATCACAGAAAATGTAACAAAAGTGAAGTGACGGAACGGATAAGTAGAGCAAGGATATTATTAATCTTCAAGAAGACAGAAATAAAGGAATGTGAACCAAACAGTAGGCGCTCAAAGCACAGCGAGTCAATCAGCGCTTTGCTCATCTACACAAAGCTGTGGACCACGCAAGGTACGTATTACTACAGTTCCAGTATACTCCTGCCCTTCTCAGACATCGGAGAAGAAGGAATCTTCGATGCAATTTTGGAAACTCCAGTGGACCACGGCATACAAGCCTATGAACATTCTATTATTTCCAGGATGCCTTTAAAGCCTAAACTGAAAATAGATTAATTTTTCTGTTTTTTTACTCCGCAGGTGGTGAAACGGTCTCCTCAGTTTGGTGCTGATGAATCTGGAGTGAACGACGGAAGCGAGGGAGATGGACTCCCTAACTCTGGAGGATCAAATGACTTTGGAGGATCAGGGCCACCTAATTTTGGGGGAAGTGATGGAGAACAGGGTTTTGGAAGAGGTTCACCCAATTTCGGTGGAAGGCAGCAAGGGTTTGGAAGAGGTCCACCGAATTTCGGAGAAAGACAACGGGGTTTTGGAAGAGGCCCACCGATTTTTGGAGGTGCTCAACAGGGTTTTGGAAGAGGTCCACCTAATTCTGGAGGAGTACAACAGGGTTCTGGAGATTTGCCCAATTACGGAGGACAACAGGGTTTCGGAGGAGGACAGCAGGGGTTTGGAGGTCCGTACAGCTCCGAAAGAAGACAGCAGGGGTATGGAGGTCCGTATAGCTTCGGAGAACGACAGCAGGGTTTTGGAAGACCATCGGGATCACAGCCGAACTACGGTGGGAACCAGCCAGGTAGTGGTGGAACCTGGGGAAGCAGTAACTATCCCAGTATGGGAGCACCAAGCAGTGCGAGTGCTTAAACAGCAACTGTCGTGACGCCCAAGGACTGTACAAATCACAGGTAATTTGAGAAATATTTGAGCAGCCTTTTGTCTTCCTAATCATATATAGACTTCACTCATATTCTGACCTGAATTGGCCCCGCAGCTGCTGCTGAGATTTGAACCAGACTAATTGATTCATGCTTTAGGACGAAGCAAAATTTTAGCTTCTATTAGCTATACATTTCAGAAATCAAGGCTCTGATTATTATTCGTAGGCTATTACTAAGGAAATAATTCGATAGCTTTTACTCATTTAATTCCCAACTCTGAATGTAAGGTGGGCTGTATATTGATGAGACCATGATGTTTTTGTGGCGAATTGGCGAAATAAACAATCCTAGCACATACTCGGTTTCTAAGCTGGAATGCGCGACATTTATTATAAGACATAGAACATTGCGACAATATATGTACTGTACATTCCCTGCCAATTTAATATTGTTGCAAAATTATGTTTATGCTTGTAAATTAGTATTTTTCACAGCTGTCTGACCACACGTTCAGTCACACCTTCCACAAGGTTCTGTTGAACTGAAATACAGTGAAAGCTGTCTGAAAGACCACAACCACCACCATCATCATCGTCATCATCATAATCATTTTCCAGCTCCAGTTTCTCGAATGTGGTGTATAACCGCCCACCACTTCTTCCTGTCAAAGTATAGTTTCTGTTCCTCTATGTCCTCCCATTTGGCATTACTCTTCCTGACCTCCGAATTCACTGTGTCTATCCATCGATTCCTTAGCCTCCCAACTTGCTTTTCCCCTTTAACTTCCCTGTCAAAGTAATTCCTTGCTGTTCTTGTTGTGTCCATGCTCAAAACATGTTCAAACAATTGTAGCCTGGGTCTTACTAAAAGCTCGGTAACATGGAATTTTTATGCCAGCCTCCTACCTGTTTTCCTTCTTCGTTTTTGGTCCATTGTTCTAATGAATTTTATTTCTGTTGACTGGATTTTACTGTTAGGCTTGTCATGGAGGGTACATGTTTCGAGTCCATATGTGAGAACTGGGGTATTTTATCATCCCAGAGTAGATTTCTCACTTGAAAATAAAATTGAAAAGCTTCCTGACTCCTATTAAGCATTCCTTTGTTTTCAGTGTTATATTTTGAAATCATACTTCCAAGGTATCTGAAGTTAGAAACAGACTGTAACAGAGTTCCCTCCAGGAAAATGATTGAATCTGTGCCTTTCTTGTTGATAGTAATTTCAACATTTTTTTGTTTTACTGATGTTTAGTCCACATTCTGTAAACTTACCATTACAAGGATTTAGTTTCTCCCGTATTTCTGCTTCATTTTCTTCCCAGATCAGAACAACATTTGCAAATGTTAGAGCGTTAGGTTATTTTAAATGTTCTTTGATAGATTTTATGATCCGATCCATGACAATGATGAATAGGAGTGGTGGCAAGGCACTCCCCTGCTAGATTCCTCTTTTGGTTTCAAACCAATCTGATCTTCCATTCCCTACTTGGACACACTTTTGATAGAGTATCTTTTCTTTATCAGTCAGGAAGTTAGGTACACCTATACCTTCTACGCATTCCCAGATTATCTCTCTAGGCACACTGTCGTAGGCCTTCTCGATATCCATAAAAACCACCACTATATTCCCAGTGCTTCTCTCTTAGCATTCTGACGGCAAATATCAGGTCTGTAGTGCTTCGGTTCTTCCTGAACCCGTGTTGCTCCTGCTCCAATAACGGTTAACTATGTTCCTGTAAAACCACTCCTCTTTAATACCGATTATTAAAGGAACCAAGTTCAAATCCCATAAGGGGAATGTATTTTGTACCCTTTTTTGAAGACCACCCCTCCCTTCGACCACAAACCAGGTATTTCCTTTGTCTAATGTGTTCCGGAAGACCACATGTCAGTGAAATTTAAAACATGAGAAATATTTAAGGGGAGTTGGATGATATTATAGAGAAAAAGTCATAAACATAGATAAGGTTTGAACTAGAATATCTTACTCCATTTCAGCAATATAACTTCAAAACTCTCAGAACAGGTAAAGTTGTACTTCTTCTTAACTGTTAGCATTCTTTTAATTTTATTTTTTCTATCCATCCCAAATTTCAGGTATACTTTTCTAGATAATGGCTGCACTTCCGGAAGTAAAATTTCAGAATCATGCCTAATAGACTTGGTGTGTGATAATAGACTTCGATTAGAACAAAAATTATTCATAATTTCTATTTTCAGACACATTAAATTTCTGACCATGAAAAAGACAAAATATTTTTTTTCAAAAAGTAAGCCCTGTGGGTCACTAAGGAAAAAAAAACTATTTTTAAAGTCTACTTTACAGATGAAATTACACATAAATAGAATGTTTAATTTCAGTTCTGTATATTTGATAGTTCCTTAGTAAAGTTCCTGAAATTTGGGATGAATACTGAAAGTTATATTGTAATATATTTTAAAGTATAGAATAACCCTCTTTCATAGTAATATTAAAAACTTTTAAGATGGTAACAGTTAAGAAATAGTACAAATTTACCCGTTCTGAGAGTTTTTGATTTGTATTGAAAAAATGGAGTAACATGTTCTAGTTCAAATCTGATCTATTTTTATATCACTTTTCCCTGTAATGTCGTCCACCTCCCCTTAAGATAGGAACGTTCTTAACAAGGTTTTGAAGAAATAAGAGGCACACTCTACCACGAAAGTTAACACGTTGTGCGCCAATTTTGTTGTTGTTGAAATTTTACTCACTGTGCCTAAACTTTATTTTTATCCTTTGCAAGCGGATATCCGTGTCACCTTGTTAAGGTTCGCATTCCGTATCTACGCAAGTAATCGACCGAGCAGGGCATACCTAACGAAGGAAAGAAATAGACGAACATTGCTTTCCATGGCTACAATGATGTCCGGATATTGAAGACCTTTGCAGCTCTTTTACAGGAAATGTGTGGCCAGTTTGCGATCAGAACGGATCCATTGACTCTTGATACTCAATGGTGACTGCACAGTGAAATTCTCCTCCTTCCCATCACTCATGGAAGGAAATTTCGTCTTAATTGCTCTTTCAGACGAGAGGGTTATTTGTTTTCTGTTTGGTGAAAGAATATGAGATGAATTATTGCCGCGTTGCTACTTAACCGCAATATCAAAAACACAAAAAATTCTCGAGTGTTAGGAAAATGAATGAAATGGCGTAAGACTTTTAGTGCCAGGAGTGTCCGAGACATGTTCGGCTCGCCAGGTGCAGGTCTTATAATTGTTATCATTTAACTCCCGTAGGTGACCTGCGCCTCGTGATGAGGATGAAAAGATGATGAAGACGACATATACACCCAGCCTCCGTGTTAGGGTAATTAACCGATGATGGTTAAAATTCCCGACCCTGCCGGGAATCGAACCCCCAACCCTGTGACCAAAGGCCAGCACGCTAACCATTTAGCCATGCATACTGCACGAGTGTTAGGGTTTACAGTAATATAAAAAGAACAAACAGTTACGCATGGGACTGCCTTGGCAAATGTCGAGTCATTGCTGGGGTACATCGAGGGCCAGGGTGATGCTCTCTTCACCGAAAAACTTGTTTTGAGAAACCTGAGAAACGAAATAAAGAAAACGTGTTTCTCGGCACAAAAACAGAAAACCAGGACTGATTATTTTCATAAACGGTAAAATTAGGTAGTCTGAATATTTTTTCTTTGACTTATTAGTTTCATCGAAAAGTGGTGTTTTTTTTCCATTTATTAAATTTGCTAAGTGCTACTTTTAATGCGACGTATAAGGTAAGTTAATGAAAATCACACAGTTTTATAATATATTATCATTTTAACTGTACTTTTAGTACGCCTGTTCTATTATTAATTTTTGCGGGTTAACCACGATTTTACTTATCCGGGAAGCCTTAATCCTACATTATCCCGGTTAAAGTGATAAGACGAATTGAAAGGTAAATAATCGTGTGATTATGGCGTTGTCAACAACATATCCTCCCCAATTATGGGGGAGTTACACTAATAATTTTTCTCTTATTAATGTTTAAAATCTGTTCCACACACTTTTAAAAGCAGGAGCAAGGAGGTGTGCCGCATAAAGTTCATTTCTTAATACGTGTTGTTGTGGTAGAGATGACGCAGCGTATTACCTCTTGAAAATCACGTAAACATGATCCGTGATAGTGAAAATGGGTTTCGGAAAGGAAATTAGGTGAAAAATTTAAATGTAGCAGAACTCAGATCAATTTCATTTTAAATTCGAAAGGGCATTTAAAATGCGTGACGAATTTTGGAAATGAAATAGTAAAAAAAAAAAGTTAATGGAAACGAAACAGGGTTATTTTTTATTTTTTAAGTAAAAAAAGTAAAACAGTAAAAAATGTTTAACCGAGCATCCTTCTAAAAGACCACTTATACACGGTCCCTTAATACAAGTTTCTCTTCATTAATCTTCGCCTATGTCAAAATAATAGATTTTTTCAGTTCTTTGATATTATTATACTGCTTCCCTCCTTCAGATACTCCTTCAAAGGATTCCTCATAAGTTTCCAATGGGGTTAAGGTCTGGAGACGAGGAGGAAGTAGAAAAAGGAGTACATGATGAAGATGCTGATTATGATGATGATGATGATGATGATGATTACTGAATTGCGTTAATTCCTTTTAAGGGGACCTGCCCCGCGCGGTCCTCTCCTCCGGCGAGGCTCCCTCGAGGAGCGAGACTCCTGCCGAACCCGCTGTTGCGAGCTCAAGCGAATCCTGTCCGTGTTCTGTAAGCGGCGGCCCCGTCCGTCGCCGACAGCGGGAGTGTCGCGGTCCGCGTGGCCGCGACCCCTTCGATGCAGACGTTCGGCATTGGGTACCTACCTCCCTCGCTCAGTGGAGCGGGGATAACACGAGGGGACCCGTCGCGGCTTCGGCGGGTAGGTTTTAAATGAACGCAACGCCCATGCTCGCAACACTTCTTAGCTCTGTGATGAGAAACCCATGAAAATGATTGCTTCTCCTCCACTCACCGTGGAGAGAACGATCGAAAAATGGAAAAGAAACAACCCTGAACGGTGGATCACTCGGCTCGTGGGTCGATGAAGAACGCAGCAAATTGCGCGTCGACATGTGAACTGCAGGATACATGAACATCGACATTTCCAACGCATATTGCTGTCCATGGATTCCGTTCCCGGACCACGCCTGGCTGAGGGTCGGTTGCTAAAACTGAACGCGACATTGATTTCGAAGCGTGGGAGCGTCGCGGTTCGTGCGACCACCCCGGTGGAGCTGGACAGGTCGACAGCACCACTGAGAGTGTGTGAGACGGGAGGGTTGGTCCGCACAGCCTCTTTGTGTCTGCTGGCGGACATGAAAACAATGTTGGTACTTTAAATCTAAAATTAACTTTGGAATTCTATCTTTAAAATTGTACAAGAATAACTTTTGTATGGTAAGTGGCAGTATTTTTTAAAATATTAAAAATAACTTATGCATGAAAAATAGTCAGCTGTTAGCCACCATGGACGACGGAGTTCAAATACTCCACTGTGTATACTTTAAATGTAGCACTTCTGTAATGAAGCTGGTGGTTTGATAACTGGGAAAAATTACAAGGATCCACACAGTCCACCTCTTGCCTAGGACTTAGCAGATCCTAATCTGCTGAAAAAACATCAGCACAGACATAGACAAAATAGAAACGAGAGTTTAAACAATGTCATCTGGAGTCGAATTCCAAAGACATTGTTTGTGAGTATCTATATATTTCACTTCGGAGTGTTTGATGCAGTGGCAACATTCATTGAAGGAAATGTAACAAGATGTAAAGTTTTGTAAAAGCTAGGATTGGGTATCGGATGCCGAACTATTGACACCACACTACGACGCGACAAGGAATGACTCCGAAATGCTGACGAATGTTCCAGAGATTAAACAAGGACGTAAGGAAACTCCCGGACTATTTTCAAGAGGGGGGGGGGGCGGGGGGATGAGAGGATGACCCAAGTTTTAGAACAGGCATATTTTGACACTCTAACTTTGAAGGATTTTTTCCCGAAGTTTACTTTTTTATTACTTAATGTACCTTTCATCATCTTCTACTACATGTAGGAGTTTGAAACGTTCACAGTTTGTTTATTCAAGTGTTCCACATGTACAAAGGTCTCCAATTGTTTTATTCCAATTGTCTAATCACGTTAATGAAAATTATGTCCTGTAAACTTTGTATGTTTTGACACATTACAAAAAATATATATATTTATTAAACCTGAGGCACATTTTTTAATTATATAAGTTTCAGTAACTAGTCATTGTACATATCCTGAATACACAAAAGTTTCATACGTTTGTCATGGATGGTTTTTGACAAAATGTACATCAAACATTGGTAATATAGCATTGTAGGGATAGGGCATTCCGGGTCTCCTTAAGCCGGGCGAGTTGGTTAGGGACGCGGAGCTGTGAGTTTGCATCTGGGAGATAGTGGGATCGAATCCCACTGTCAGCAGCAAAGAAGATGGTTTTCCGTGATTTACCATTTTCACACCAGCCAATGAGCTGTACCTTAATTAAAGCCAAGGCTGCTTCCCTTCCACTCCTACCCCTTTCCTATTCCATCGTCGCCATAAGATCTATCTGTGTCGCTGCGACGTTAGGCAATTGTAAAAAAATTAAAATTTAGTAACATACTTGAGGTTTTGGCTTCGAATCTTTGAGAAAACTTTATTTAAGAATGAATTAATGCTAGAGATCTAGGTTTATTTGCATGTTAAAGAAGACATTTAAAAATGAACCTTCTTATACTCCAAGAATTCTAAAAACAAAATTTGGAGTACCATAAACACGCCGCATTATTAGTACATAAAATAATTTGAATACAAAATTAAAAGGCATAATTAAAATAAATATGTAATAAAGCAGGGGATCATCCGAAAATGTGGGTAACGAAATAGTGCCTTTTAACAGAACTTTTAACGGAAGTGTAACCTAGCAACCATGTAGGCTGTGATGTAAGGTACGGATGGGTGGCCAGGCAATGTTACCTAGCAACCGTTGATGGATAACCATGACTGAGAGGTATATAAGATATATTTATAATTTGTTTCTTTCCATAGGGAAATTTACAGAATTTTTTATTTCTTTTTTCAGTGAGAGTGGATTTGAAGACTGATGTCAAGCTTGAAGAGAGAATAAGATTCTGAACACCAAACAACTGTCAATTCAACGTAAATCACAATTTGATGCATTTCAGATAAGGGGTAGATTTTGGTTACATGTGTGTACATATTAATTGTAAAATATTTGCAAATATTAAAAGAACTAACTACAGATATTCAGAGGTTCTTCAAGGACGTTTAATGAGTGTTTTAATGCAAATAAATTATGATCTCCAACGACACATCACGTAATTGCACATCGTCCCTATGAAAACCCAACGATCTCTGTAGCTGTTTAACACGGTATGTGTGACGAGTTTGCTATCAGAACGTATCCATTGACTGTTGGTACTCGCTGGTGACTACATACACTCCCATTTTTATTCCTTTACATAGAGAGTGATCAGGTACGGATGGGTTTACTTATGCAAACTTCGCCGACATGCACCTGGCGCATGCTTACGCAAGATGCAATGGAAGAACGTTATAATGTCGCTATCAGGAGGTGTTGCCACAGTTCACACCAAATATATAATGGTATGTAGGCAATTCTGCCAGAAATAGTCACCGCACTAAACGTAAGCCATGAGTTGAGGATAATTTTTTTCATTTTTTTAAAAGAAATATTTTTATTTATTCCTAAAATTTACAATCCTTTCATTTTTATATCTTAGTAAAAATATACAGACATTTTATTAAATTATAAGTATTTTTTCATGCCTATCTTGTTGCCTATTTTATACGTTAGTGCCTTTTTTTGCTAGTTGCTTTACGTCGCCCCGGCACAGATAAGTGTTATGGCGACGATGGAACAGGTAAGGGCTAGGAGTGGGAAGGAAGCGGCCGTGGCCTTAATTAAGATACAGTCCAGCATTTGCCTGGTGTGAAAATGGGAAACCACGAAAAACCATTTTCAGGGCTGCCGACATTGGGGTTGAACCTACTATCTCCCGAATACTGGATACTGGCCGCATTTAAGCGACTGCAGCTATCGAGGTCGGTCGTTAGTGCCTATTTACATGCCTATTTTGGCAATTTAAAAGCCTATATGCCTGCCTATTTTAACTGTTTTTAGTACCTATAATTCTCGTCTCTACTGATGACCAACCAATTCTTGCCGACACAGCAGTGGCAGCACAGGGAAAGACATTTGAAGAGGATGAAGAAAAGCTAGCAAAATCTCTCGAAGAACTTGCGACATACTATGAGAACAACCATTTGAGACCCAACACCAGCAGAACTCAAGTTTGTACCTTTCATCTACGTAACAAAGAAGCCAGTAGAAAACTGCGCGTGGAATGGAGAGGAGTAGTCCTCGAATACTGTTATACTCCAAAGTAACTTGGTGTGAAACTGCATAGGAGATTATCTTTCAAACAACACTGTCAGAATACCAAACAAAAGGTGTGCGCTGTGAATAATATTATTAGAAAACTAACAGGCACATATTGAGGTTCATACCCTCCTCTGCCCAAGTTAAGCAAGTAAATATTGCTGTTAACGAGACTGCTCTCTTTTCGCCTTGATAACTTGGCACTATTGAAATTTGTTAGGAAGCATTACTATGTAAGCGTTAGGATGAAAATAAATACAAATAGTAAAAATAAAAATAAATGAAAATAGCAAGACACACTTTTTGGCTTTACCGAGCTGGAACAGAATGAGAAAATACATTAAAAACAATTATGTTTCTTAATTATTCATGTTGTATTCAGTATAGAAGTCTTCCATTATTGAGTACAATAACGGACTCTATTCCCCCACATATTTAGCTTTTGGTGACGATAAAACTTGATCAATACCATCTTGAATATCGGGACACAAACTCTGGTGTCGAGCCAAGTTCCATGGGTTTTTAACACTGTATGCACGTACACTGCAATAACTAACACGAGCACAGATGTCAAAGGAGCTGAAGTTGTCCCAAAGGTGGGACGGACAATCCATTCCGGTGGTACTCCAAAACGTCGGGATCGAGCAGCCCGTTTGATGATGTACGTCACATATCGCCAAGCTTGCGTTACACGGGTACAATCATGCAGGCGGTGGAGAAGAGTGTCTTTTCCTCTGCGACACACGGTACATAGTGAACTTTCTGCCATACGAATATTATACAGTTTACTATTTGTCCGCACAATGTCATGAACAACTATATGCCACTTTCATTGAAGTTCAAGAGGAAGAACCCGATGCGGAATATTCCTCCATATGCGATTCCAGTTGCATATCAGAATAGATTGCTGAATCCTGGGAGCTACATATTGGCTACGCTGCATAAACATATAGATGCTTTTCGAGGTCACGTTATTGTTCATAAAGGATTTTTACCTCTTTCTGAGCCGTTTCCCAGTTTAACAAAGGTTTATCACGTATATGGCTTCCTCCTAGTTTTAAGAAACACGATTTATTAACGTTTAGATATATTGCAGTAGTCACTGATAGTTTTTTGAAGATATTGTGCGTTTGTTCTGCTGTCCGCAATGATGGTGACATCATCAGCAAAGACAAGGATTTCCATCATATCTCTGTCACGTAAACATGCTAAATTACTCAATAGTGATTCAAGAGATAGCACAAATAATAACATCGATAACGGACATCCTGTTTTTAAGTTAATTGCTTTAGTAAAAAAACATTAAATTGGACTTTCGTAGATCCTCCCTGAAGAACATGTTGTAGGATGTTAATAAAGCGGTTGTCTAGTCCCATTTCATGTAGAACAGCAATTAAATAGGTATGATAAGGATAATGAGTAGCTCAATAACACATGTACAACCTGTGACAATAAAGTACAGTGAATAGTCCCGTACTATAAACATAGATGAACAATGCACGACAGTGACCTTACTGTCCTTCGAAATAGTCCTCCCATAACTATGCATTGCTGAGATCGGCGATACATGTCCTTGAAACTTTGAAAGAAGGCTTCCTTTGGGATGGTGTTCAAAAGCCTCATCACGTTTCGTTGGATTTCAGGAATATCGTCAAATCTCTTTCCTTTCAAAGCGAGTTTGAGTCGTGGGAATAGGAAGAAGTCTGGAGGATTGAGATCTGGCCAGAGAACGCCATTCCATGCTTTGCCGTTTCGTTTCAGGGTCGTACCTGTGACACCAGATTTCATCATCATCCTCAGTGGGGATACAGTTGAAGAAATTTGGTGCCGCATCCGCCATTTTGACAAAATCCCGTGAAGCTTCTAAACGTGCCTGCTTCTGAACGTCAGCCAAGTGATGTGGCACAAGATGAAAACGCGTTTTCCTCCTCCCTAACGCCCGACTCGTTGGTTGAATGGTCAGCGTACTGGCCTTCGGTTCAGAGGGTCCCCGGTTCGATTCCCGGCCAGGTCGGGGATTTTAACCTTACTTGGTTAATTCCAGTGGTCCTGGGGCTGGGTGTTTGTGCTGTTCACAACATCCCTGCAACTCACACACCACACATAACACTATCCTCCACCACAATAACACGCAGTTACCTACACATGGCCGATGCCGCCCACCCTCATCGGAGGGTCTGCATGACAAGGGCTGCACTCGGCTAGAAATAGCCATACGAAAATTAATTCCTCCCTAACTTCTGGGTAACGATTTGTCGCACAGATTCACGGTTAATCTGCAGTTCATCCGCTATCATGCACACAGTTAATCGCCGATTGTTCGTGATTAATGTCCTCACCTTCTCAATGTTGTCGTCACTGACGGCGGTCACCGGTCTTCCGCTACGGGGTTGGCAGAAACACTTTCTCGGCCTCCTGGAAAACGGGTGAACCACTCGTACACACACTTCAAGGAGAGTGCTTGATCTTCATAAACACGTACCAGCATTGCATGCGTTTCTTTCGGTGTCTTGCCAAGCTTAAAACAAAACTGCACTTTGATCTGTTGGCCGTTCATGTTCCTGTTCGTAGTTCAGAATCAACGCACGTGATGTAAAAAGTTCTTCGCTTATCTGTGTTGGACGTTGATTTTTTGCACCACACGCCCTGATGTTGATTTTCCGTTATCCTTCAATCACGCACTGTGTCAAACAGGTGTTACACGGCAAACACACGATGCTCAAATGTGTAATGGAGTTTGAATAACTACTCGTCATGGTACTATGTTGTCTCTATTACATTCATGCCTTCACATCATTTGTCTGCATCTCCGAGTGTTGAATATCGTAACTGTATGAGCTTTTCATTAAATTGCTGATGGTGAGCCATCTAGTGGTGGATTTAGTACTTACCATTCGAAGTGAGTAGTTGTGCTGCTATCTGGGCGCCAAGAAGATAAGCTTGCTTGGCCATGAACCGTGCTCTAACAATCAGCGTGTGCAGTTGTTCTATTTCTTGCCCTTTAAACTGGAAGACGCGTTGAGCTAATCTCTGCTGGTTGTGTCTTAAAGATACGAATTATCTTACAAGAAGGGAAGATGGTGCGGATATTTGATCCCGGTTGATGGATTCTCCATCTGGCATAAGTGCCAAAGATGTGGTTTGTTTTTTTTTGAAACGATTTAATTTTTGAAAACACCGACCTCGTAAGTAGCTTCATTGGATGTTATGACTGTTTTAACTGAGGAACTAATCCTGTTATTTTATAGTGCTAAGATGCTGAGCACTTAAGTCTACGATATGTGAGAATTTCTAAAGGTGATGTTCGGATTATTTGTGGGTAAAAAAAAAAAAAAATTAGAGTCGAAAACAGGTCATTGTCGTTAACTTGTAATGTGAAAATATTTGAGGTTTCAATTTAATTTAAGAAGATAATTATATGTTAATTTTTGGGCTTCAGCATTCAGTTATATTAGCTTTCGTGCACGAAAGGAATGATTATGTTCAAGGAGCTCCGACAAGATGATGTACGAATTTATTGTATAACCTTAAAAGCCTGGTTTTATTTCCTTCCTGTTTTCAAACATAATTAAATATTTATTATTTAAAATATTTTTCAAACCATTTCGGGCTGTTAAAAGTAAACTTGTGCTTTAAATGAAAGCTGATCTATTGACTTACTCGGTACATCGTGTTCTCATTTTAATCATGGCGGTTGTCCTGTGTAATAGAATGCAAACGCAATGGGGGGCGTTGCTGTGTTGAAACTGACATTTGAGAATCTGCGGATTATTGTAGTATTGACGTTCATCTGTATTGGAAATAGTTGCGTGCATTGGATCTTTTCTGCTGTATTTGACTTACTCCTTCGATTTTAGTTATCGTCTCTGGGGAATATTGAATTATTTTATCCTACTTCTGTGATTTTTTGCATGTTCCTGAATTATTTCTTCGTTTCGTGATATAGTGTGTTTGGTTGATCCTTACTGTTTTCACGCAACCTCCGAAAACCGAGATAGTCTATTAGATAGGTTTTCATTATCCATTCTATAATGGTGGATTTAATTATTTAATTTTCAATTGAACCTCGTTCATTTATTATTCTAAAGAGGTCTTCTGTTTTCATTCAGCAATTATTGATATAAGGATTTTACCTTCTACTGCGTTATTCTTTTAATTGATCTAAATAGAATTCAGTATTTATCGTATCTTTAAAACAGTTAAAAAAATTAATTTTGAGGTCGGTAAATTATAAATGTTTTGGTATTATTAAAGTTTTCTTAAATGAATCAAGGAATTATTATTTCAGTCAATTATTTAAGCTAATTTTTAGTTGATTCGCTAGGCCTCTTGTGTCCAGTGCTTCCTCAATCAGCGACGGCCTTTGTTGGGATAATTGTAAGTATTTACTTTAATTTATTTTTTTTATCCCTGGTCGTGCTAACACTCTTGACCTTTACTTACGTTGTGAGAGTGTGTTTGAACCACGCTCTGCTACCAAACACACTCTCACAACGTAAGTAAAGGTCAAGAGTGTTAGCACGACCAGGGATAAAAAAAATAAATTAAAGTAAATACTTACAATTATCCCAACAAAGGCCGTCGCTGATTGAGGAAGCACTGGACACAAGAGGCCTAGCGAATCAACTAAAAATTAGCTTAAATAATTGACTGAAATAATAATTCCTTGATTCATTTAAGAAAACTTTAATAATACCAAAACATTTATAATTTACCGACCTCAAAATTAATGTTTTTAACTGTTTTAAAGATACGATAAATACTGAATTCTATTTAGATCAATTAAAAGAATAACGCAGTAGAAGGTAAAATCCTTATATCAATAATTGCTGAATGAAAACAGAAGACCTCTTTAGAATAATAAATGAACGAGGTTCAATTGAAAATTAAATAATTAAATCCACCATTATAGAATGGATAATGAAAACCTATCTAATAGACTATCTCGGTTTTCGGAGGTTGCGTGAAAACAGTAAGGATCAACCAAACACACTATATCACGAAAAGAAGAAATAATTCAGGAACATGCAAAAAATCACAGAAGTAGGATAAAATAATTCAATATTCCCCAGAGACGATAACTAAAATCGAAGGAGTAAGTCAAATACAGCAGAAAAGATCCAATGCACGCAACTATTTCCAATACAGATGAACGTCAATACTACAATAATCCGCAGATTCTCAAATGTCAGTTTCAACACAGCAACGCCCCCCATTGCGTTTGCATTCTATTACACAGGACAACCGCCATGATTAAAATGAGAACACGATGTACCGAGTAAGTCAATAGATCAGCTTTCATTTAAAGCACAAGTTTACTTTTAACAGCCCGAAATGGTTTGAAAAATATTTTAAATAATAAATATTTAATTATGTTTGAAAACAGGAAGGAAATAAAACCAGGCTTTTAAGGTTATACAATAAATTCGTACATCATCTTGTCGGAGCTCCTTGAACATAATCATTCCTTTCGTGCACGAAAGCTAATATAACTGAATGCTGAAGCCCAAAAATTAACATATAATTATCTTCTTAAATTAAATTGAAACCTCAAATATTTTCACATTACAAGTTAACGACAATGACCTGTTTTCGACTCTAAATTTTTTTTTTACCCACAAATAATCCGAACATCACCTTTAGAAATTCTCACATATCGTAGACTTAAGTGCTCAGCATCTTAGCACTATAAAATAACAGGATTAGTTCCTCAGTTAAAACAGTCATAACATCCAATGAAGCTACTTACGAGGTCGGTGTTTTCAAAAATTAAATCGTTTCAAAAAAAACAAACCACATCTTTGGCACTTATGCCAGATGGAGAATCCATCAACCGGGATCAAATATCCGCACCATCTTCCCTTCTTGTAAGATAATTCGTATGTTTATGACACAACCAGCAGAGATTAGCTCAACGCGTCTTCCAGTTTAAAGGGCAAGAAATAGAACAACTGCACACGCTGATTGTTAGAGCACGGTTCATGGCCAAGCAAGCTTATCTTCTTGGCGCCCAGATAGCAGCACAACTACTCACTTCGAATGGTAAGTACTAAATCCACCACTAGATGGCTCACCATCAGCAATTTAATGAAAAGCTCATACAGTTACGATATTCAACACTCGGAGATGCAGACAAATGATGTGAAGGCATGAATGTAATAGAGACAACATAGTACCATGACGAGTAGTTATTCAAACTCCATTACAGCTTAGTGTTTATAAAACAGTTAAAAGAGTGTAATCCATCAGATTACCAATTGAAAAGATTAAAAGCTCGTACCAATCACTTTATTAACAGGGTGCAAGATTTGATTTCTCTTGGACCTGAAGGTGAATTGATGTCTCAATGCACTTCGTTGTTAACTTCAGTAATTAATGTTTCGGTTGAACTCGATTTTATGATTAATATGAAGAAGGTTGGTCAGTTATCATTAAGTCATGAGATTGAAACGAATGAAGGTAACAACCTTGGTGCCACTAATGAGTTAATTACTCCTCAGACCGTCAATAATCCATCCTCATCGCATTGCTGCGGACTTAGTTCTGCGGTTGAGAATTTGTTGATTAGGTCATGTTCGGCTCCTAATTCTATTAAGGATCTTTTCAAAAATGTAATGACCTTTTCTGTAGATTCCATTGACGAAACCATCAGATTCCTGCGGTTTCTAGTAGAATTATCTGAGTCGGCTAATGTGTATTGCATGGATGCTCTGGGAATTTTTAGAGTGTTATTTCCCAACTGTCAAGGTGTACTAAAAAGAGAAATTTCTAAGGCTATTAGCAGTAATTTAAGTGTAAATGAATTTCACGAGTTAATCTTGACAAGGTTTATTCCGTCCCTAGCGTTACAAAGTCTGGTTCCAAAACATTGTTATAGAACGCAATTCTTGCATGAAAATCTATTGGCCTATGTCTTGGATTTGAAATTTTATTGCGAGGTTTTTAAAATCATGGTACCGGAAGAAGAGATGGTAGGTCGTATAATCAAAGGCATTACTCCTCAATATCGGTCCTTTTTATCCTTGACTAAGTGCCCGAGTAGTTTTGCAGAACTTGAGCAAGCTTGTACATTTGCCGAGGATGTAAAACATGGAGATGAGTCCCGGCACACTAGGTATCCCCCTCCCTGTGTTTCTTTTCGGTCTAACAATGTCTCCGCTCATCCTGTGCCTTCTTCTTCCTTCAAAAAATGTTACGCTTGTGGATCTAGAGATCACCTGAGGAATAATTGCCCTTCCGAGAGAAGTAAAGATACATTGTGTCGTAGACAAAATGGTAGTTGTTATGTTTGCGGATCTAAGTCACATATGAAAAGGCAGTGCCCTAAGGTAAACAATAGGAATTTTCAATGACCGTGTGGTATGCCCAATGCAGATGATGAGAGCTGGTTGGTTGAAGGTCATGTGAATAATGAGTGTTCTTTTCCGGGAATGTTAGGTATTTCTAGTAATGTTGTTTCTAAAACCTCGACCATTTGTATTGAAGTGAATAACGAACCTGCATTGGGATTGATAGATTCCGGTAGTGCTGTGTCACTTATGAGTGAGACTTGGTATTCGAGGATGAAGGTTTGTTGCAAATTACCTGAAATTAGGACTTCTAAACTTAATTGTGTGACTGCTAATGGAGGCAGATTAAGAATTCTAGGTTGTATATCTGTCAAAATTAGAATTGCCGAGTTTACTTGGAAGACAGTTTGTCTCGTGGCTTCTGATTTATCTTATCAAGTAATTTTAGGGACGGATTTTATGGGCAAGGTTGGAATGATTTTGAATTTACAAGATAGGAACTTTAGTTTCAAATTTTGTCCTAATAGAATTTTCAAATTTTATGAAGATGTAGTGTTACAAAGGTATTCTGCTTGTGCATTGGATGAGGATGTTGAGGAAGGCGAAGGTAATAAATTAGATCTTGATCACCTGCCTCTCGATCAAGCTCGTAAAATTCGTGATCTTTGTGCTAGGTATCCTGAAGTTTTCACTGATAAATTGGGATTGACTAATGTGCTTAAATACCACATTGATATTACAGACAAGATTCCTGTTAGATCTCCGCCCTATAGGTTATCACCACCTAAGATGGTTGAATTAAAGAAAATCATCGATAAGATGCTTCAGGATGGTGTTATTCGACCTTCTATCTCTCCGTACTCGTCTCCGATGTTTCTGGTGCCCAAGTCATCTGGAGGTTTCAGGCCAGTGACGGATTATAGAGAGTTAAACCGTAAGATCGTCATGCAGTCTGTGCCCCTACCGGATTTGCATACTTGCTTCTCTTGGTTCCATGGTGCTAATTATTTTTCGACCTTTGATTTGAATCAGGCATACAACCAAATACCTCTTGATGAGGAATCTATTCCTCTCACTGCTTTTGCCACTGACTGGAATCTGTATGAATACACGGTTATACCTTTTGGGCTGTCGACGGGAGCGGCTGTGTTAACTCGATTACTGGATTCTGTGTTTGGGGATGTGAAATTTAAGTACGTTATTCATTATCTTGACGATCTTGTTGTATATTCTGCAAATTTCGAAGATCATCTCAAGCATGTACAGGAGGTAGTTGAAAGATTGAAGAAAGCAGGTTTAACTGTCAAGCTTTCCAAGACCAATTTTTCCAAATCTCAAATCTCCTTCTTGGGACATATAGTATCGTCACAGGGTATTTCAATTGATCATGCCCGTACTCAAGCTATTCACGATTTTAAACCACCTAAAGATGTAAAAGGGATTGCCAGATTCATTGGCATGACTAATTTCTTTAGAAAATTCGTTCCGAATTATGCTGAAATTGCTGCCCCTTTGAATTCCTTACGTAGAAAGAATGTCAAATTTGTGTGGGAAGACCCTCAACAAAGAGCCTTTGAAACCTTGAAGAGAGCTCTCAGTAATGCCCCTATACTTGCTATTCCTGATTTTAATAAAAGATTCATTATCCAGACTGATGCCTCAGGGAAGGCTATTGCAGGCGTCTTATTGCAAGAGTCGGAAATGGGTAGACGTCCTATCGCTTACGCATCTAGAGCTCTCTCCCCGCTGGAAAGGAAATATTCTGTCTATGAATTAGAGTGTTTAGCGGTACTATTTTCGTTGGAGAAATTCCGTGTTTATGTGGAGCAGGTTAATTTTGATTTAGAGACAGACAATGAAGCTCTTTCCTGGGTTCTGAAAAGACCCAAAAGAACTGGAAGACTAACTAGGTGGGCGCTGAGAATTTCTGCTTTTAAATTTAATGTTCGGCACATTCGTGGAACGGAAAATGTAATCGCCGATGGGCTTAGTCGTATGTTTGATGAGGAGGATGGTTTTGAAAACTTGGAAGCGAAGAGTGTACCTCAAATTGGTTCGGTAAATGTGAATTCTATCTTGACTAATCTTCCAGTGTTGTATCAAGATATTGCTCTGCATCAAAACGATGATCCTCAGTTAAAGGAAATTCTGGAAAAGATTAATTCTGGTTAAATTATCAAACCTTATTCCTTGCTGAAAGGGGTACTCTGTTGTCAATCTCGTTATGATAAAAGGATAAAGATCGTTGTCCCCAAGGTTTTAATTCCTGTCATATTTCAGTATTACCATGATAGTCCTGTTGGTGGACACTTGGGAAACTTCAAAACTAGATCAAAAATAAGGGAGTTCTTTATTTGGAAAAACATGGATCGGGATATCACATCCATGGTCAAGTCTTGTAAAAGTTCCGCCATTAGTAAACCTAATCTAAACAAACGTGTGGGGTTGTTGTCATCGACTCAAGCTTCCAGAGCTATGGAGCGATTGTTTATCGATCATGTTGGACCCTTTCCACGTTCCAGTCGAGGAAATACTCATGCATTGGTGTGCATTGATGGGTTTACCAGGTTTTGCTGGATCTTCCCGACTAGATCAACCAATTCGCAGTCCACTATTTCTTGTTTAAATTCTATTTTTGCCTCCTTTGGAACTCCTAAGTTTCTTGTATCTGACAATGCTGCTGGCTTTACTAGTCATTTATTCAGGAAGTACTTGTTTGATTTGTGCATCTCCCATGTGACCACTACTCCATATTATCCCAATCCCTCATATTCCGAGAGAATGAATAGAAATTTAAAATCTGCTCTCATAGCTTACCACCACTCGAATCATACCAAGTGGGACACCTGTCTTCATTGGTTGTCATATGCATTTAATACTGCTGTTCATGAGTCTCATGGCAAAACTCCTATGGAATTAATGTTGAGTTTTGTTCCATTTTCTCCTCTATCTAATCTCCTTCGAATTGAGGAACTGCTTCCTGAAGTCTCTACTCCTCGCGATGTGCGAAAGGTGTGGGATGAGGCCAAAACGAGGTTGGCTGTGTCGTATGAAAAGGTACGAAAGAACTATGACAAAGGAAGAAAACCCACCAAGCTAAGTGTTGGAGACCAAGTCTTCGTAAAATGTTATCCTGTCAGCAAGGCTATAAATAAATTTACTTCAAAATTAGCTCCTAGATTTCAGGGACCTTGTACGATATTGCAGTTTTTGAGCCCTGTATCTATGCTTGTTAGTGATCCTGTGGCAAAAAGGATTCGGAGAGTTCATTTATCCCAAGTGAAAGCGACTTGATATATTGTGGGGGGTTGGTTGAGTTCAAAATCTTTTTGTGGTTGGTAACTATGGATCGGGTTATTGTTTGATTAAAATGGGTAATGGAAGTGCGGAAATTGTGCTGTCCATATGGAGGTTGGGAAGTTATGTATTGGGGCGTGTGTATCTTGATAATTTTCATCCTTGGTAAGTATGAATCTTGTTGAAGTGGACAAATGTAAGAAAGACTGTATTTGATGTTTCATCATGTTTAAGTAGGGAATATCTGTGAAGTTAATACTCAGTGATCAATAGATGGAAGTTTAAAATAATGTTATTATCATCGTTAAGTATGATCGGTGTGAATTTAATTGGGACCTGTTGTGGTGGGAGATTGAAAATTGAGAATTGAGGTGGTTCCCAGTTTTGGTAATGTGGCCTTGGTAGTATGATTCAGCAGGGTGCAGGATGGATGTCTATAAGAGAACCTTCTGTGTTAAAAAAAATTTCTTTTTGGTGATATTGGTATTGATATAGTGTCTATTAGAAAAATTCTATGATTTTAATTACCTATGTTGAGTGTTTGCGTTCCATAACGTAGTACAGTAAAATTTCTGATGTATCTTGTAATCTCGAGATATTTCCTTGTCTGGGTTCTTACTTGCGGTGATAATAAGAAAAGTGTGTTTCTCTGAGCTATGGGTCTTAAAGGTTTTGTTATGAAAACTTGAGGAAAGGTGTTGAGGGTATTGGATACTCTGCCTTTATCCGAGTGAAGTTAATTGGGTGAAATCCTGTCGCCCGGAGCTGGAGAAGAGTTACTGGTTGCTGTGTGCATGAGCCTTGTGCTCTTACTGTATCTTAATTCTTGGTTTCTGGGGAAAAATGGATTTCTTTTTTTTTGGGTAAATGAACTTCACGTTTTTCTTTGAAGTAATTTGGTTCTCTGTATACATCGCGTTTATTTAATGAACCCCTTGTTGCTGTTCTTTAATTTGGTTAGGCATGTGAACTACTAAGGTAGGTGGTCCGTTATATCTTGTAGCGTTATTTCTGAGCCTATGCAAGTTGTAATCGGGTGGCCTTATTTTGAATTGCAGTCGAGTATCTTGCCTGTACATCTGTTTTCTTTCTGCTGTGGGTTTTAGGGAAATTTAAACCTATTTTGCTATACTGATTTGGTGTAGAGTTGTAGAGTCATGTTAGAGAACTGGCATTCGTCGGCTTCATGGGTTATTGTGAGATTTTGTTTGGGTAATATAGGATTCATGACCTAAGGAGTGTACATCTTTTGACCTTATGGTATGGTTTCTGATCCTTGTGTATCGGTGAAGTTTGGAATAATGAGTTTGATTTTGGGAATTATGTTGGGGTCGCATTATGGTTTCGTTGAGAGGTAACTGTGTTCCTCTGAAGTCATGATGGTGGTTATTGCGGTTGTTGTAATGATATTGGGTGGGCACTCTGTGATTTGTGGGGTGCTGACGAGGATTTGTATGTTCTTTACCATTGTGGCTGACACATCGGCACTGGTAATCATTAGAGTGGTGTTGGATTGTTGTTGTGGTAATCTAGTTTGGGGGAGTTTTCGATGGACATCAAGAGAAGGTTGGACTTGACCTTTGATGTGATTTCTTGGTGTCGAGTGGGATTTAAATTGAACTAATCTATGCACCTACAACTCTTTTGGAAATGATTATTAGCTAATTGGTATCTTGGTGACTGTCGTCTTGTTTTTGGTTCAACTTCTTATATTCTCTGCCATAAACCGTTCTTCTGAAGTCATCTTGTTAATCCTACGATCTTAATTTTCATTTCGATTAACCTGCCTGTCTAGCGCATTTAAAAAAAAAAATTGGAGCCTTCCTGGATTAGTGTCATTGGTATCGTAACTTATCGTTCTGTGATGTAGAAGAATAAGTATGGGATTATTCTCCTTGTACAGTCGGTATTGCAGTCACCGATCCTCTACCTGCATATGGGAGCTTGTAGTAGGACTATGTGATTTCAGGCTAGTTAGTCTCCGGTGTTTCTCCTGGTCATTTTCTATCCCGGTGTAAGTGTTGATATTGTGTGTTGATTGCCTGGTAATTGCTGATAGTTCGGTTGTTGATGACCCACCTTACGCGTACCCTACATCTGAATTGTACATATGTCTCCAACTGTAATTAACCTTTTACCATTGCTCTAAACATTCATATCTTCTACTCTTGCTTAGCTTTCTGTTCTAAACGTGTTTTTCAGTATCTTTCTATTTATTATTGTTTCTTGTTTTCACCTTCTGCTTGGAATGAGTATATGTGTAGTAGGCCTATGGAAGTTGAAGCTGTGTGAAAGGAATATTAATTTAAGCCAAGAAATGATTTGAAAATTAAAAAAAAGGGTTAGCATCTATTGATTGGGGAGTTTTGATTTCACAGATATGTCTGTTAAAATTTTAGCTTTATTGATATATTGATTATTTGCTACACTTAACCTTGATGTGATAATTATCGTGAATGATCTGATATTCTGGTTTCGGCTCTTGCTGTGGTATTCTGATCGGATTGGAGGAAACTGATGATAAAGTGATTAGTGTGATAAGTTACTTGAAGAATTATCTAATGTTCGTTGCACTGACTTACTTCTTGTAGAGGCTTATGTTTTCCTATTTATTTTGGTCCTTTTCTTATTCTTCTTCTTCTTCTTGTGTTTTCCTTTTGGGGTATTTATGTGGTAATATGGTTATCACTCTTGAAGTCTTGTCATTCCCTATAATTGAAGCCCTGAATTATGTTCGAATGAGAATTATGCTATGTTTTAAACCTTGTAAGACCTGTTTTCTTGTGTAGGTTATGTGTCTGAAAATTTATTGTGATTAAGCAAACTCCGATTACCTTAGTAATCATAGTATTATCTGAACATGTTAAAGAAAATTGGCGTGCTGATGATATTGCGCGTGAAAACATGGACTTAATTGAACACTAAACAACTGTGAGTGGTCTGATCACTGTTATATATCACCCTAGTATATCTCTGTTCATATTGAGAAGTGTTTATGTTAAATTATCGAAGATGGAACCTTTATTACACATATTCTTGAGACAACAGATGGTTTTCAACTATGACTGCTTGTGATACGCCACCCCAGGTTGATGGTTTCGGGGGGGAGACTGTAATGGAGTTTGAATAACTACTCGTCATGGTACTATGTTGTCTCTATTACATTCATGCCTTCACATCATTTGTCTGCATCTCCGAGTGTTGAATATCGTAACTGTATGAGCTTTTCATTAAATTGCTGATGGTGAGCCATCTAGTGGTGGATTTAGTACTTACCATTCGAAGTGAGTAGTTGTGCTGCTATCTGGGCGCCAAGAAGATAAGCTTGCTTGGCCATGAACCGTGCTCTAACAATCAGCGTGTGCAGTTGTTCTATTTCTTGCCCTTTAAACTGGAAGACGCGTTGAGCTAATCTCTGCTGGTTGTGTCTTAAAGATACGAATTATCTTACAAGAAGGGAAGATGGTGCGGATATTTGATCCCGGTTGATGGATTCTCCATCTGGCATAAGTGCCAAAGATGTGGTTTGTTTTTTTTGAAACGATTTAATTTTTGAAAACACCGACCTCGTAAGTAGCTTCATTGGATGTTATGACTGTTTTAACTGAGGAACTAATCCTGTTATTTTATAGTGCTAAGATGCTGAGCACTTAAGTCTACGATATGTGAGAATTTCTAAAGGTGATGTTCGGATTATTTGTGGGTAAAAAAAAAAAAATTTAGAGTCGAAAACAGGTCATTGTCGTTAACTTGTAATGTGAAAATATTTGAGGTTTCAATTTAATTTAAGAAGATAATTATATGTTAATTTTTGGGCTTCAGCATTCAGTTATATTAGCTTTCGTGCACGAAAGGAATGATTATGTTCAAGGAGCTCCGACAAGATGATGTACGAATTTATTGTATAACCTTAAAAGCCTGGTTTTATTTCCTTCCTGTTTTCAAACATAATTAAATATTTATTATTTAAAATATTTTTCAAACCATTTCGGGCTGTTAAAAGTAAACTTGTGCTTTAAATGAAAGCTGATCTATTGACTTACTCGGTACATCGTGTTCTCATTTTAATCATGGCGGTTGTCCTGTGTAATAGAATGCAAACGCAATGGGGGGCGTTGCTGTGTTGAAACTGACATTTGAGAATCTGCGGATTATTGTAGTATTGACGTTCATCTGTATTGGAAATAGTTGCGTGCATTGGATCTTTTCTGCTGTATTTGACTTACTCCTTCGATTTTAGTTATCGTCTCTGGGGAATATTGAATTATTTTATCCTACTTCTGTGATTTTTTGCATGTTCCTGAATTATTTCTTCGTTTCGTGATATAGTGTGTTTGGTTGATCCTTACTGTTTTCACGCAACCTCCGAAAACCGAGATAGTCTATTAGATAGGTTTTCATTATCCATTCTATAATGGTGGATTTAATTATTTAATTTTCAATTGAACCTCGTTCATTTATTATTCTAAAGAGGTCTTCTGTTTTCATTCAGCAATTATTGATATAAGGATTTTACCTTCTACTGCGTTATTCTTTTAATTGATCTAAATAGAATTCAGTATTTATCGTATCTTTAAAACAGTTAAAAAAAATTAATTTTGAGGTCGGTAAATTATAAATGTTTTGGTATTATTAAAGTTTTCTTAAATGAATCAAGGAATTATTATTTCAGTCAATTATTTAAGCTAATTTTTAGTTGATTCGCTAGGCCTCTTGTGTCCAGTGCTTCCTCAATCAGCGACGGCCTTTGTTGGGATAATTGTAAGTATTTACTTTAATTTATTTTTTTTATCCCTGGTCGTGCTAACACTCTTGACCTTTACTTACGTTGTGATAAAATGAACATCGTTGGGAGCAGGTGGTTAAAACCTGCTGCCACGCAGGTGCAGCATTGCGTGTCGTCAGTGTTGCCGGATTGACAATTCTGACTTCATTCACCGAACTTTATTGTCACCGGTTGTATAATGTCTCACTCAATCAGTCACGGTGCAAGACACATTGTTTGTGTAATAAATCAACACCCACTCACCCACTTGGTAACGAGTCACCGAAAATCATGGATTCTTTATATCTAAACACTCGGGTAACCTCCCTGAACAACTTCTGAAAGTTTGTCTATACAGGATGAAGCGAAATTCGCGCAATCGGGCGTCGCAGCGCGACTCCTCACATGCCAGCCATAAAAAAAATGTTTCTCACAAAAATTCGTCCTGCGAGTATATCCGGCTGAAGAAGAACGTTGAAGAGTGGCAATCTGGCAACACTGAAAACACGTGTATGGTAACTACCTCTGTCAGGACGGACTAGTTGTGCTGTACGGTTGGTGCAATGGATAGAGTTTTGGTTTAGCATGCATGGGGTCGAGGGTTCGATCCTGGGTTGAGGCGCACTTTTTAATTTGCTAATTTCCATTGGACATTACATACTGTAATACAGTAAGACACCGTTTCTTAGGTCACATGTATCCTACATTTACAAAATTTAATAACGCTGAACACGTCTAGTAGATGAAGTGGTGCGAATAAATTTACGCCCGCGATGTGGAAAGGGCGTCTCTCAAAGCTGACCAATGAAAAAGAATTTTCATCCATTTCTAGGATCGTAGTATGTAAGTGCAAATAGTTTCTAGAGGACGCGCTGTAATCGCTGTTGACGGTTAAGATGCCAGATACCATACCACCTAGACTATATTTCTGAAATAAAAAAAACATAGTCCTCATACCAGGATTGGACCCCTCGACCTCCTGCATGCTAACCCAAAACTCTATCCACTGCACCAACTGTAGAGCACGACTAATATATTCTGACAGAGGTAGTTGCCGTATATGTTGTTACAGTGTTGCCAGATTGCCACTCTTCAACGTCCTTTATCTGCCGGATATACTCGCAGGACGAAATTTTGTGACAGATATTCTTTTATTGCTGGCATGTGAGGAGTCGCGCTGCGACGCCCGAGTGCGCGAATTTCGCTTCACCCTGTAGAGTTCATGGCCATCTTGTACATTATTTCATTAATTGAAGCCTGCCCTCAAAGAGAGTTTTGGATCACATTTGGCATATATGTAATGGATGTGTGAGTTTCATTCTTTCTGTAAATGAAACTATCACTTCCTCCTCCTAAGTTAAATAATATATTTACCTGTAAATGGTATCACAGGTGGATTACAGTGAGAAAGCTGTAAAATCCCTGAAGAAGGTTGTACGTAGTATAGTCATTAATTCCTGAGACTGTCCGCATCTTGGCGCTGTAGTGCACTATAGCGCATTGATGGCGCCGTGGTAAGGTACCATGTTAGTTAGTCTCTCGTCCCTGCAAGAGACAGTTGAGTGCATGTACTGGAAGCAGACGTACGGTCATTGTTGGAACGGTGATTTGAATGCGCTGGTCGGACATCGACATGTCACAGTTTGAGCAACGGGCAAACATCAAGTTCTGCAAAGCATTAGGCAAAACTGCTGCCGAAACTTTTGAAATGATGCAGCAGGTTTACACTGAGGATACATTGAGTCTCAATGTTGTGTTTAGGCGTCACCGACGTTTTGTGCAAGGACGGGGCAGTTTGGAAGAAGATGTGCGTACTGGTCGGCCGCAAACAGTTCGAACGGAACGCAAGATCCAAGAACTTGCAACGTTGGTGCATGCTAACCACTCCCAATCGGTAGAGGATCTCTCAGCAGCAATAGAGTTCAGCCATGGTACTTGCCAAAAAATTCTGACGAATGACCTCAACATGTCTCGTGTTGCCTAGTACAGTGTGCCACGAATCCTGTCGCAAGACCAACGTGATGATCACATGACGATTTGTGCTGACCTCAACAGTAGTGCTCACGATGATCCGACGTTTCTCAACCAGATAATAACTCGAGACGAAACGTAGTGTTTCCTTTCAGCGGTGCTTCCGGCAGCTATCCCAACGTTGGCAAACATGCACAACGGCCAACGGCGACTATTTTGCGGGTGGATGTGGTTCTATGTAGGTGTACGCCGTGTAATGTGGCATCGTGTGCAACAAACAGAGTCGTGCGGTTGCCTATCCTCCAGGGGTCAAGTCTCCGAACTTAATGACTGTACTAAGTATATCGCACCATGAGTTCTGTAGTACTCTGGTGTTTTAAATACATGACAACACGAAATATACATTGATTTGTAGAAAATACATTACCAAGAAAGAAATATGTTGTAACTCGAATGTCCTCAAAATACATACATAATAATCCTTTTAAAAACTACATTTGGGATTGCACACCGAGGCTTAAAAGGAAACGAACATTTCAGTACTAAACAACTAGTTTGTTAAATAGTAAATGTATTATCAAACACACTGTTATGAAAAGAAAGTAACGCAAATATAGTCCTTAAACAACCAGTTACGTGATGTAAAATGTTCTTCCCTTACCTGTGTTGGACGCTGATTTTGTTCCACCACACGCCCTGATATTGATTTTCCCTTATCCTTCAATCGTTTGGGAATGTTGTCCTTCCAGTTCAATTCATTAATCTTTCTCTTGCTATTCATATTCAGTGTTAACATCGATGGAGGTGACACACTCAAGTTACTGACGTCTGCCATGTTTGTTGATGTACAACGTTCTTGCAGGGAAAACAATTTTCAAACTAAAATATACATCCTCGGGTTATGAGTTATGAAGTTTAGGTAAATAAAATATAATAAAGTTTTAGAATATATTCTTTATTTATTCCTAAAAATCACAATCCCTTTTTTAATCATCGTTATCTGGTCGATTAGATTAGCAGTTTGACTTTTTCACTAAAGCCATTATAACTACATTCGGTGTGGACATTTGTCAAAAATAAAGAAACGCCTGAGGTTATTGAACCAAGGAACACATTACTAGAGTCCGGATTTTTAGGTGCTGATAGGTTAGAATGCAAACTTACTGAAGCTAGTAACATGTATACCCTACACTGTACTACGTTTATGCTATGAGATTTGCATAGATATTAGGGGTACAGTTTATAGAACGCCTTGAATTTATGCTACTCTTCCTACATTATGGTACAACGGGTTGCATGACACTTCCTACAAACCAAATTACTTTTCATTCTAACCGATTACCACCTACAAATCCGAGGTATACACATTACAGAAAGAATTATATAAATAAGTTAATTTGACTAAGATTTTATTAAAAAGAAAACGAGTAAAGAAAAGGTGATTTTGTGATAGTTTTCCGGAACTGCATTTTGGACATAAGTGATATAGCTATCCAAGGCTCAAAATTTGAAATCTTTCCTCGCTCTTTAGCCCTTGAATTTTTGGCGCAAGTGAGGAAATCGTTTAATTTTGTTTTTCATAGTATGGGGACCCCTACTTTGTCCGCTAAGAAATGTCTTCACCATTGATATTTCTCTCTCATTTGTTTGAATATAGAGTAGCCTTTTGGTGCCAAGGTATTCCTTAGATTTCACCGAATACAATCTTATTCCACGAAAATCTCAACATGTCCAAATATTGACATACAACGTTCTTTGAGAGCAGGTTTCAAATCCTTGTGTTCCTTGCCGGACATGGGACATAATCAGCATTACCCTATCTGATCCTGTCGACGACTTCTCTATATCTTCCTTCCAGGGCCTTAATTAGGAGGATATTCTTTAAGTTTGTCTAAGGATGCCACATTTCCTTTTACATTGCGGGTTCAGATCCAATACATATATCTCGACGGCTTCACTTCTCTTCCTGAGGGTTGACCTACTATTTATTTATTTATTTATTTATTTATTTATTTATTTATTTATTTATTTATTTATTCATTCATTCATTCATTCATTCATTCATTCATTCATTCATTCATTCATTCATTTATTTATTTATTTATTTATTTATTTATTTATTTATTTATTTATTTATTTATTTATTTATTCATTCATTCATTCATTTATTTATTTATTTATTTATTTATGTTTTATTTATTTATTTATTTTAACAGTGGCAACATTTGGGGCTCGATGCCCCTATCTTACACTTAACCATGTAAATTAAAAGATAATACATATAAGAAATAAAAGTACTATTCTATTATACAATTGTGACTTCCCCTCTCGGAGAACAATCATCGAACGAGAAATGCAACCATTCAAGCTAAGGGCGCCAATCTTTAAGTTGAGGACTTAAAGATAAAAATTTATAATCAAGCTTGGACGGACTCTTATCACAGGGGTGGGGTGATAGTGCACTAATCATTAAGCAGGAGAATTAGAAATCAAAAGGTTAATTAAGGCAGATTGATTAAAGTGAACTAGAAAAATACTATTTATTATATTTAATATAAATGACGACGGTTTAACGAGAACTGAATTTAAAATAGAAAATGAATTTAACAAAAAATTGAATGACTCTACTTCGCGAAAACTTGCAATATCTTTAACTCGCTTGCTCACCATGTAGTCTTGTTCTGCTGGTCCTTGGAAAGCTTCCATCCTTGTAGCGGGAACATCATCGGTCGTCTTTGAGATCTCTTCATCTGCAGCTAAGTACCATTCCTGCCTTGCAAATTGCACCTCCCACTAATTGGAAGATGACTTCAAAACTAACACTCCCTATTATGCTCTATCCCATATATTGGAGATAAGCCCTAAGTCATAGTTAGAAGAACCACCTTGGGTTATATGGAGAGGATACTCAAATAAGAATCCTTCCAACTTTACTGAAAATGATCTCTGAAGTTTCATTTCTATCTAGATTAATACTACCTATTGACTTAGACTGGTTCAAACCGGTCTCGTAGCCGAGCTGTACGTACTTCCTGATGAGAGTGGCTATACACCCCTCATCCAGAAATTCCTAAGTACCACGTCGTGGTAAATGAAGTAATTAATGTAGAATACGAATGCAGAATCAAACGAAGAATCCGAAGAATCAAGTAGAAGAGTCAAGTAGAAGAATCAAGTAGAAGAATGTAGAATAAAGAATAAGTAGAATAACAAGTAGAATAATGTAGAATAATGATGCCAAGAGCTCCAACACGCCCTTTTATAACCTTCTCTGGCTCTAATTACAGGTCGCTACACGTGGTCCAATCAGATGACACGTCTCTCCCCACTCCAGATATTAGAGTTGACGGGTCTTAACCATGATATTAACTGTTCTTCTATTAGTCCTTTCACTCAGTATCCATGGCAACATGACGCTCCTTTGAAAATATAGGCGGTGATCAGTTTGAATAATTCTGGTCGAAATACGGTAGCTATCGTTAGAACGCTTGAACACGTGCTCGCTTTTCCCAGAACTTGATGTCTAAATTTGTCCTTCCTTCTTCCTCGGTGATGTGGCAAGATAGAGGAAATCTACTGCAAGGTAATTTTAAACGAATGTCGCAAGAATCTAAGTGAATATTAGGATATTCAGCCCTCGTTTACAAGTCGTAGTTACAAAGTAATGAAATGATAGTGAGCAAATGATTAAACATGAATTATAATACAATTACATACCAAGATAAATATCATGACGTTAAATTCCTGAATTCCTGAATTAATTACACATAATAAAATTAACATAATTACACTGTAACGTCTGGAACGTTACATACGCCCCCATGAGTTCTTAACAAATATCACATGAGTTGAGAACTCACACACTTACTCCCACATTGACTTGAAATACCTCTATTACCTGCCCATTACGAGCGACATTATTTTCATACAATTAATTATATCTCACTGTTTCCATATCTCTCTTAGACTGCTTACCATTGCGAATGTCTGTTATTTCAGTTCATCTTGAGGTTTAGATACTAAATTATGCCCAACACAAGCAACTTCCCATTTTTGTAAAAAACAAGATTATCCTAGAGAATATAACATAATATATATACAATTCAGATTACAAACTCTGCCGAGTGTCTATTTGTCCTTTTACTCCCCATCTTTCCGACATTCTTTGCTAGATAGCAGTAACACGTTCTCTTCCAATCTTTTACATTAAAACCATGGAAAACAAATGATACAAACAATTTACACTTTTATCACTCTTCCGAATGTTTCAACCTTATCTTGAAGCAGGATGCAATACACTCCACACGAATACACACGTGATTTAAGCTCACGGTAAAATTATTGCAAGTTAGAAATGCACATACGGGAAAATTAATTATTTGCCGTCGTCAGCTTTAATTAGCCTTCGGTAACATCTCAGAAAACAAATAATATATAAAATTTCATGGCCTCACATACGGAAAACAGATGATCTATTGTCAATGAACGAGCGTAACTCTACCGTTACCCACAAACACCTCCCTTGCTTACAAACACAACTAGGAAATACCACCACAATTGAGAAGCAGACTCATTCCGCTCGTAGTCTGACATAACAGGTAGCAACTTCCCCGCGTTACTGACCTATATCTCACAATCCGGTTCAGCCACCTCACACGACAGGTGTCTCCGTAAACTACTAATGTTATATGAACCATTCATTACGCTCTCGCCATCCGCTAACTTGTAAGCACAGGGTCCTAGTTTTCTATGTACTTTATAAGGGCCTTGATATAAAAGAAAAAATTTCTTTGTTACCTTATCCTCACTATTTGACAACATGGGAACTCTCACCAAAACCATATCACCTACCTCAAAGTTATCAAGTACCTTACGTTTCTGCTGCCTTTTACGTTTATCTCCAGATTTAATCAGGTTCTCCCGTGCCAGTCGGACGTAAAATTCAGCATTACGAGGTGGTTCCTCAGGCAAACCTAACACTCTCACTAGTTCATTCTGAGGCTTACAACCAAAATGAACTTGTGACGGCGTCAATCTAGTGCTTTCATGTTGAACTGCATTGATCCACGTCTCTATGCGGGATAAATGAGCCACCCAGGCTGTATGCTTATCGAACACTAAGCATCTAAACATGCGAGATAACTCTTTCATAACGCGCTCACACATATTGCCCTGAGGGTATCTAATGGATGAATGAACCTGTGTAATACCTAGCTCTCTAATTATGGACTTCCATTTTCTCGAAATAAATTGCGGTCCACTGTCTGATAATATTCTAAGAGGAGTACCTAATTCAGGGATATACTTCTCTTGGATTATACGACTACAAGATTTTCCAGTGGCTTTTCTCATACCGTATAATCTGACCAACTTCGAGAAAGCATCAATAATGACTAAAATATATTGAAAGCCGAACTGTCCCTTTACCACAGGTCCAAATAAATCAGTACACACCAAGTCACCAGGTCTTTCTGAGATTACTGCCTGACGAGGTCCTTCTAAATAGCGGTTAGGAACTTTGCTACGCTGACACAGATCGCAAGTGGAAAGAATTTTTCTTATATCACTTCCCATCTTGTCCCATATAAAATTCTGTCGGATCTCATACAGAACTTTATTAGCTCCATAATGTCCTAATTCCTTGTGGATAAACCAAATCAATTCCACACGTAGCGCTTTGGGTACACAAATCCCCCAGAGATCCTCGCCACATTTCCTGGCTAGAAACCCGTTAACCAGTTTGTACGTGTGCCTACCATGCGACACAGTGAGCTGCTCTCCTCCCTGAAGTACAGACAAAGGTTCCCGACATACTTCGTCTACCGACTGTTCAACCAATAGGTTACGTAGTCTATTTAGAGCAGTTTCATTTTCCTTAGACAGACATGTACATATAATAATGCCCTCACGTGGCTCTAGAAGGCTACCTTCTTCGCACAACTTCGGATCACGTGACAATAAATCAGCAAGGACATTATTCTTTCCCTTAATGTGAGTTACCTTAAAATCATACTCTTGTAGGGCGAGTATCCATCTACTAACTCTGCTAGATGATAATTTACACTTGGATACAAAAGAAAGAGCATGATGATCCGTCCTAATTTCAAATTCGGTACCTAAAACATACATCCTAAATTTACTGAGGGAGTATACGATAGCTAGGAATTCAAGTTCCGTTATAGTATAACGCTTTTCAGCAGCACTTAAACCTCTGGAAGCTAAAGACACAATCCCTAAATTACCATCATCATCTACTTGACATAGTGCACCAGCGATACCACAGTGAGATGCGTCCGTCAGCAACACATACTTCCTATCGGGCATGGGGTATCTCAAAACAACCGCCTGCCTGAAACCTTCTTTTAATTTTAGGAAAGCTCTATCATGATCTTGTGTCCATTCCCACTTACTGCCAGCTTTCAATAGTTCTCTAAATGGCTCTAGTAAGTTACCAAATCTCACTACAAATCGTCTGAAAAAATTACATACACCAATATACGATCTGAGCTCCTTAATATTTCTAGGTGTCGTAGTATTCAATATTTTTTCAATTCTTGTGCTCTCAGGCGTCACTCCCATTGCCGATACACGGTGCCCCAAAAAAGTCACCTCTCGTCTACTGAAAACACATTTGTCAAGTTTCAGAGTAAAACCAGCATACTCTAATTTAGAAAAAACCCTCTCCAAGTGGTCCAAGTGCTCTTCAAAGGTACTAGATCCTATAACCAAATCATCGATATAAATAGTAGCATAATCTCCAGTATCATCTCCCAAGGCAATACTTAGTGCGCGAATTAGAGCTGCCGAACTCGTACGGGTCCCAAAAGGAACACGCCTAAATTGGTACAAACTATACTTATAGCTGAAAGCAGTAAGAGGCCTGTCTTCTGATCTCAAAGGTATCTGCCAAAAACTACTCCTAAGATCTAACGTAGAAAACCAACTCTTACCCTGAAAATTCTGTATCAACTCTTCAATGGTTTGTGATCTCAACTGATCAGCACCAATACGTCTGTTCATCTCCCTGACATCAATACACAAACGTATTGATCCATCAGACTTAGGCACGACAATTAAGGGATTAACGTATTGACTGTTTGATAATTCAATCACATCGTCTGCTAACATAGCTTGAATTTGATCCTCTACAGCTATGGCATATTTGTGTGTTATCGGATACCGCGGTCCGCTGAATGGAGTCTTATCCAGCACAGAAAAAGAATGTTCATACAGATGGGTAACACCAGGTTTCTCGGAGAAAATCTCCACGTGTTCACATAACACTTCAAATAACTTGTCCTTCTGGACTTCATTCAACTGATTTCTACTTACGGCTTCTTTCAAGCCACAGATTTTATCCTCATTAATCCACAACTGGCACAACTTCAGGCCCTCACTAGCCTCTTCATTAACTTTAGAAACCTCTCTCATTCTCCACACTGTACTAACTTCCGTTTTCCTCTGAATTTCCTCCTCAAACTTGACCTTGATATCCTCATTATTCCACCTCAAATTTAGCACTAGATCATTGTAATTTAACTGAGCCAATTTTAACGTTAACCAGTTAGATCCCAAGATAAGATCAAATATCAAATGCGGAATTACCAAACATATCTGAACGCTTATAAAATTATTAATACAGATCGGGACAGCTACTTGTTTACAAATTTGCTTAGACTTCTTTCCAACAGCCGTAATGATGAAAGTAGACTTAACAGGCATTTCCTCCAACTGAATACCCTGTTTCACTAATGACTCATACCACTGAGAACTAATACATGATATTTGGCTACCAGAATCAATCAAAACTTTAACCCACGCCCCCCAGACTTTCAATTTAACAACGGGATTGACTACTTTATTACTTGAATCTCCATTATTCTGCTCGGGTTCATACAACAAATCGTCTCTAACATCTAGGTCATATGGTAACACTTTCATGACAAGACACTTCGCTACCCTCGTACTAGACTGGAATTCTGACCTAACATTACAGCCTCTAGTTAGTTTAAAGGTTCCCTTTGTGTATTGACGTTGGACTCATTAGTACATTGCTCTGGCCTCCGTTGGGAATTTCCTGTCCTATATTCAGGTGCTCCGCTCCTGCTGTTCTGCTGAGGTCTGAACTGATTGCGAGCTTCGTGATTCTGTATTCTTCCGTTATGTCTCATTCCGTTGTGATGACTAAAGTTCTGAATATTCTCCGTTCTACTCCTAAGGTTACCTAAAGCATCAAAACTGCCTAGTAGGTTCTCCATCTCCTGAATAGTACCAACTTTTTGCATGCAGGCCGCTTCTCTCACCCTGTCCGGAAAATGTCTCAAAAGTAGTCTTACTACATCAGACCCCTCGGTTATACCATCTAAGTTCTGACAAATCATGACATGTGCCAGGAAGTACTCGGTCATAGTAACTCCCTCATGCTGTTTGTACCTCCCAAATACCACCCTTTCTCTCTCCCGAGCTTGTATCGCTTCATTCCAGAATTTCTCTCTAAACTTATTTCTGAATTCTTTCAGGTTCGTCATCGTTTGCCTATATACCATGAACCAAGACCGAGTTTCTCCTACAAAAGCATGGTCAATATTTTCCATAACGTCTTCCCAGTCCATAGACCCTTCCTCTAGACGCTTTTCAAATCGTTTTTCTATCATCTTAAGGAAATCTAGCGGGTTCGTTTGTTTCCCATTAAATTTAGGTAGTTCAATTTCCCTAATGTAGCTGTTTCCTAGACATTGCCTTCCCGTGAAAACCTGTTTATCCTTTGCCACCTGTTTTAACTGATTTTCTGCTTTCTCTATCCGGCATTCTACCTCTTTGTCTCTCCTATCAATTTCGCTCTCCAAATTAACCTGCTTCTCTTTCAATGTCCTAATTTCAATCTTATTCTCTTCAGCTATCGCAAACCTTTCTTCACTTGCCCGGGTCTCATCTTCTATTCTAAGCTTTACCGTGTCAATCTCTTGTTGGACGTGGTCTTTGAATATCCGTATTTCCCCTCTTTGAGTCTCAACTCTCTTATCAATACTAGTGACCTGCCTCATTACTTCCTCCCTAGTAGAGTTGTTTTCCTTCCCCATTAATTCCAGGAATTGATTTCTCTGCTCCGCAAACTTTTCTTCTACCTCTTTCCCTTGCCGTACATATTCCCTTTCCTGGTCCTCTAATCGCTTATTAAAATGTTCATTTTTTACCATCAGATCGCGTAACTGCCTACTGTGTTCGTCCATTCTCCGATTCGCTTCCTCCTTATTTTCCCTCACCTCCCTGCTTAATTCAGCTTTAGTTTGCTCTAACTGTTCTTTAAGTTCATATTTAATATTCTCAATTTTAGTGTTAGTTTGTTCTAATTCACTTTTAAGCTCAGATTTAGTTTGTTCTACATCTGTTTTAATTTGTTCCAATTCATTTTTTATTTCAGATTTACTGTCCTCTATCTTACTCAACATTAACTGCATCATTCCCATTAACTGATCATTATTATTACTTTCATTGTTAGTGTTTACTTCCGCTTCGCCCCCCATCCTACTATCATCTGACTCCATACTGACTTCTTTCTGCTTGCCTTCACTCTCCATACTACTTACACTTCTATCTTCAATTTCCTCTACTAGACTACACAACTCTTCCTCTGAACTCAAAACATTATTGCCTTTTATCGCCCGTCCACTGCGCAACATCCTCTCCTCTTTCGTCTGATCAGCCATGACCCTTCCCACAATCAAACACTCCTAATGCAACGTCGATATCCAAATTTTGCCTATAATACGAATTCTGATATCGTTACTGTCATTAACTGCTCCGTACTTAATGATTTTCTCGCCACACGTTGGAGCGGCATTTATGTGACTTCCCCTCTCGGAGAACAATCATCGAACGAGAAATGCAACCATTCAAGCTAAGGGCGCCAATCTTTAAGTTGAGGACTTAAAGATAAAAATTTATAATCAAGCTTGGACGGACTCTTATCACAGGGGTGGGGTGATAGTGCACTAATCATTAAGCAGGAGAATTAGAAATCAAAAGGCTAATTAAGGCAGATTGATTAAAGTGAACTAGAAAAATACTATTTATTATATTTAATATAAATGACGACGGTTTAACGAGAACTGAATTTAAAATAGAAAATGAATTTAACAAAAATTTGAATGACTCTACTTCGCGAAAACTTGCAATATCTTTAACTCGCTTGCTCACCATGTAGTCTTGTTCTGCTGGTCCTTGGAAAGCTTCCATCCTTGTAGCGGGAACATCATCGGTCGTCTTTGAGATCTCTTCATCTGCAGCTAAGTACCATTCCTGCCTTGCAAATTGCACCTCCCACTAATTGGAAGATGACTTCAAAACTAACACTCCCTATTATGCTCTATCCCATATATTGGAGATAAGCCCTAAGTCATAGTTAGAAGAACCACCTTGGGTTATATGGAGAGGATACTCAATTAAGAATCCTTCCAACTTTACTGAAAATGTTCTCTGAAGTTTCATTTCTATCTAGATTAATACTACCTATTGACTTAGACTGGTTCAAACCGGTCTCGTAGCCGAGCTGTACGTACTTCCTGATGAGAGTGGCTATACACCCCTCATCCAGAAATTCCTAAGTACCAGGTCGTGGTAAATGAAGTAATTAATGTAGAATACGAATGCAGAATCAAACGAAGAATCCGAAGAATCAAGTAGAAGAGTCAAGTAGAAGAATCAAGTAGAAGAATGTAGAATAAAGAATAAGTAGAATAACAAGTAGAATAATGTAGAATAATGATGCCAAGAGCTCCAACACGCCCTTTTATAACCTTCTCTGGCTCTAATTACAGGTCGCTACACGTGGTCCAATCAGATGACACGTCTCTCCCCACTCCAGATATTAGAGTTGACGGGTCTTAACCATGATATTAACTGTTCTTCTATTAGTCCTTTCACTCAGTATCCATGGCAACATGACGCTCCTTTGAAAATATAGGCGGTGATCAGTTTGAATAATTCTGGTCGAAATACGGTAGCTATCGTTAGAACGCTTGAACACGTGCTCGCTTTTCCCAGAACTTGATGTCTAAATTTGTCCTTCCTTCTTCCTCGGTGATGTGGCAAGATAGAGGAAATCTACTGCAAGGTAATTTTAAACGAATGTCGCAAGAATCTAAGTGAATATTAGGATATTCAGCCCTCGTTTACAAGTCGTAGTTACAAAGTAATGAAATGATAGTGAGCAAATGATTAAACATGAATTATAATACAATTACATACCAAGATAAATATCATGACGTTAAATTCCTGAATTCCTGAATTAATTACACATAATAAAATTAACATAATTACACTGTAACGTCTGGAACGTTACACAATCAAAGATAACTTAGCTAAATAACACATTTGCAAAACATATAAGCAGAGTACGGATTTTTAGTCACCGATAGGTTAGAACGCAAACTTACTCAAGCGAGTAACGAGTGTAAACTACCTTGTACAATGGTTATGCTGTGAGATTTGCATAGACATTAGGGGTGGGGCCTGAAGAACTCCTTGAATTTATGTTACCCTTGCTACATTATGGACGACCGGGTTGCACGACACTTCCTACAAACCAAATTAGTTTGCATTCCAACCTATCACGCAGAGGCTTCCCAAGTCTTTGCAGTTCTTGTGTAAAAATGACCTGGTCACTATTAAAAAGAGTGCAAACTGAACACCGCTGAGGTTTGCATGTATTACGACAATCACCGTGTTCCATTTCATCCCTTGCCTTAGCTGATAGTCTGACGCTGATGGTGAAAAGCCAGAAGTGCAGAAATGAATTCCCCCAGACGTATAATTGTTTGCTCACAAATACCTGACCCACCCTGGAAAAGTAGAAATACTGGCGAAAATTCCTTTTACATGGTTGATGCAGCATCCGTTGAAACACTGGGAGCTTCGAACTCAATTGGCCAGGAGTCAAAAGACCGAGGAATCTCCATCACTATCATGACGCAGCCCATGAAGTTCTAAATGTACATCCGATGTTAAACAGCTTCCAATACATAACTAATTACTAACAATAATGTTGTTATTGGGTACGCGCCTGACTACCTACTTTTACGGTTTTCACAGACACCGAACAGTTGGAACTTGTCCAAAAGAAAATCTACCAACGTGAGACTAAGATATTTGAGCAACTACAAATACTAGCGGACCGAGCTGGTGTCGTGCCCGCTAATTATGTGCTCAAACGTTCAGCGTTCTATCATGTGAGCTATCCAGCCAGGCAGAGATATAAATATGAATATAGTTTATTATTAAAGAAAATTAGACACAGGAACAATTTTTAAATCAGTAGTTAGTAATTTTATAAGCTGACATTTTGCAAACCTCTGCTCCAAAATAAGTGTTCTATCGTATGTTGTAATTTCACTGGCATTTAACTACTTGGTCAGTACAAACATGGGCTGGATAAATATTATAAGAGCTATAATTATTCTTATTTTATTGTATTGCTTATGATATTCTACAAATTGAATCAAAATTTTGAAATAAATTCCTTGAAATTCAATGCAAAATTTACACATTCAATATTTTTTTCCTTAGCATCTTATGAATTTAGCATATGGTCAAATGAAACGTATTTACAAATATTTAAATGCATTAACTAATAATACACTCATTCTCAAATTCACAGTGACAGATCAGTTCGGGATGGGGGAGTGTAAGAAAGGAGGATAATCAACCCAAAAGTACAATCTTCTTATCTTCATGAGGATGTACAACACCATGTGTTCTTCATAAAAATACAAAATGACCAGGGCAATCTTCACATAATTATTGAAATACAAAAGAAAATAAACTTCTTCACGAAAATACAAAATGACAAGTACAATTTTTACGTCTTTATAAAATGACAATGGCATTCCCTTTGATTTAGGTCTGTCGAGTTAGGCCACATATTTGGGGAGATATGGACCTGCAGAGTCGTTGCAATCAAATCTTGTGTCATATCAGTTTTATACGTAGGAACAGACTCCTGTTGAAATGCGTACGCTATCTATTCAGTGCTTCACAGATGCATCCGACATCTCAATGCAGCCTGCAGCATTTATTCGAAACCCTGTAGAAATGAGTGGGTTGAGAAGTTGTATTCGCTATTCACGGCCCCGAAAATCATCGCCATTGCGGGAAGGTGGGTGTAAATAACGTGAGGAGCATCAGGAGAATCGCCAAACGCTGCACAAAGCAGGATCAATTGTTGAATTTTGGATTTGCATTTGACTTGGACATGGAAATTACGCATGTATCCCAATTGTAATGTAAGCAGGTGCTAATAACTGTTTTTCTTGTTTACTATTCCCATTTATATTGTTTTTGGTACTCCGGTTGACATTATTGTGGATAGTAGCTTCTACAGTAAACATTCTGAACTATTCAATTCTACTCCCCTTTAACGTTGTCACTAATGGTTACTTTCCAAATCTCATCAACTTTGACCTGTTATTCTCTTCCCTTATAGCAAACCTTCTACATATACATTTGTTTACATGCTGCCGCCTAAAATAAGTCTTCTTATCCTTCTTTCAGTCTGTAGCCATGCACTCTTCAAATTTTCGGCATGTTTATACTTAGTTTAGAAGGATTTAGCCCTAAAACACCACGATTGCCGAATGGGTTAGCGAAATATTTAGTGCAAAGTGCGTGACACAATGAACGCTCCCGAAAAGTTTGTTGACAGTGATCATTAGGACAGACAGTGTTCTCATTAATGAAATAACAATTAAACAATGATCATTAAAGAATAAAGCATTAGTAGGTGGATGAGGATAGTGGAAGCTCATAATCCAATTTATATATTTAGAGACAGGAACAATGGGTAAGAGGTGTTATTGGAAAGCTGGTATGAATAATAACGCAAATAATAATGTTATTAATAAGTTTCTCGGCTTTTGCAGACAACCTAGCAATACTAGCGGACGGTGAAATCACAGCAATCAAACAGATATAAGTTCTCAAGGAATGTGCTGAAAAAGTTGGATTACAAATTTCATTCGAGAAAACTTTCATTTGTACTAGATTATATGTTCAGAAACTAAACACAAAATATTGAGAGATAAAGCGGGTTCCACACTTTGAATACCTTGATGAAATTATAGAACCCACATGGTTAAAAAAGGAAACACAGAAATTTCGCTTGCTTACAGAAACTCAAGAGAGTGTACTGAACATTTACACCAAAAATGCATGTCCACACACACACGAAGATCAGGAAACACAATGATGTGATCGAATCTGAAGTTCTGGTACTTATTAGATATAGAGATCATTCTGAAGGTAGAACGAAAGATCATGAGGAAACTTTCTTGGTCCAGACAAAATGAAGACGGATACAGACTGAAATTACGTAAAGCAACAGAGAAACTGTCCAACATGGCAGCAGATATTCGAAAACGAAGATTGAAATTTTATGGACAGATTCAAAGACTCCTACCAAAAGCCTTACACATAAGATCATAGTATACAACAGAAAATTGAAGAGTCTACCATGCATCCAAGAAGTCAGAAAGTACATGGAGAAAGCCTAGACAGACATATAAGTAATATTAGAGAGAAATCTGTTCCGAGAAAAGTAAACAGATGGGCAGTGGAGCCAGATAGTGAAGTCCCAAGGAGATCAGGAACCTAATGGACTGAAGAAAGGGAGAGAGCTCAAGGAGAAAGAATGAAAGCCATATGGAAGACCAGAAAAGCAAATCATATAATCACTGCGTGATCCAACAGATTCCATACGCAAATAGTAAATAAAAATCATAAGACAGGGTGTATGGATTAGCAAGTAACATCTAATATGCTGTCCATGAACCACAATTTGGATAAGCCAGAGATATTAGAAAGAAGACTCCTCAGAAAAATTATGGATGCTGCACAGATTAAAGTTGAATGTAAACTTTAGAACAACAAAGCAGTTCACAGGACAGTGGAGTGAATCTCTGAGACCATGAAGAGAAGGGGGCTGGTATTTCTATTTATTTCATTACTTATGAAAAAAAAGACCACTACAGAATGAATTACGGAAACGCGAAAATGTATGGAAAGGTTAAACATATAGGAGATCCAAGTATTCGACAGAAACAAATTTAGAAATGTAGCGAAAAGTCCACAGTTCTAGCCCTTCAGGCAACCAACTCAATGTTTAAAACATCGTAGGGATATTTTTGAAAAATGAAATATATTAAAGTACGATATATATACTTTTTATTCTTAAAACTTACAATCCTTTCGTTAATCATCGTTATCCGGTCGATTAGATTAGCAGTTTGCCTTTTTTACCACTACGAGAGATGTTGTAAGTCAATGCAGAGTTTCACTTAAGCCCTTATAACAACATTCGATGTGGACATTTAAAAAAAATCAAAAAACGCCTGAGTATATTGAACCAAGGAACACATTAGAAAAAGAATTATGTAAATAAGTTGATTTGGCTAGGACTTTAATAAAAAAGAAGACGAGTAAAGAAACAAGCGGTTTTCAGGCTGATTTTCCGGAAATCCATTTAGGTCTAAGTTATTTTCGAAATTTTTTCTTTAGTTTGATAGAGCTATCCAATACTCACAATTTGAAAGATTTCCGGCCCCTTTAGCTTTTCAACGTTCGGCACAATTGGAAATTGAAAATTTTTACGTTTTTCGTACGGTAGTATGGAGACCTCCACTTCGTCTGCTAAGAAATAATTTCAACATTGATAACAATATAATTGAAATAGAACTGAGAGTCAAGAAACGGCAGGCCCTCAGTCTGGACGGGCTAGATGCAAGATAAACCAAAATTGCCTCAAATTTCCAAATTCTATTTGAAAAATCATGTTTTTACATTTTTTATTGAATACTTCATTTAACATGGTAGGGAAAATCAAACTCAAATAAGTACAAAGCTGAAAGTCAGGTAAAATAGTTGTGAGGAAATTTTAGGGAAAACTCACCCAACAATAACACAAGGTAAATGGTGGTTAAGAAAATTCGAAGAGCAGGCAGGTGAGCACAAGAATGCAAGCCCAGTATTATCACGTACACAGAACATAGGACCGCAAAATTACAATAATACCGTAACCTATCAAAAATGGAATTCGAGTGTTCACACAGTTATATTAAATTAAGAGAACTAGGAAAGTTAAAGCTCGAAAGGTTCTGAATTCCGTTTATCCACCCGAAAATTCGTTAAATAATCCCATTCCACATAAATGACCACTCAAAAGGGGCAACGATAAATTTAGAGAACAAAATGGAAAGAACCAAAATAACTTTATCTTACTGGCACATAGCCCCTGAAAGGTAGGCTAGTTCTTTAAGCGTAGCGGTGAAAGAAGTGTTGCCTGATTTCAGGGGAGGCCATATGGCTTGTACTGTAATAGTAATAACGGAAAATCCATAGAAAATCCCACAGAGGTATCTAAATTGACAACATCCTACTGGGGTAGAATTATTCAGTTAAACAGAGGTTAAGTCGAAACTAATCTATGACGGGTGGGAAGGACGCTGAATTCCAAAAAGGAACAATAAGTTCCAGATTTGAAAACTGAACCGCAACGAATGAAAGGTGAAGAGGTTTATCTGGGAAACACTCGTATATCCTTAGAAAAGTAGACAAAAATAGGCAAATACCTAAGTTAGTCCCTCACGGCGATAGAAATAAAAGACAAAATTCGAGAACATTCTCACAGAAAGGACAATAAATATTACCTATATTATTTCACCATCAATATGAAAGCTACATTAGTTTAACTATCTCCTTCAACTAGGAGTTAACTTCTGAGATTTATTTTTCAAAGTATCCTTTGAAGTTTGTCATACCTTCTTAGTCCACCAGCCATGGTGCAGTTTCACGTCAGTCATCCTTTGAAAATTACAAGCAGAATCACTCTTACTGACTCTTAAACTGCAGTTTATAGCTGGCTGGCAAGGGCATATGACTGCACATAACAGATGCCACCTTGATACTTTTGGGAGTGTTGCGAACCCCGAATACAAAATTTACCTTAGTGGTACCTAGTCCCTGAAAGCCTAGAACGTGCGTAGTGGATGTGAAAGAGGTGTGGCCTAATTTCAGGGGAGGCCATATAACATGTAATAGTAATAACAACTGGAAAAATTCAATAGCGAGAATCCAGCTCTCTGGAACAATTAATGCCAAAAATGTTGCAAAATCGTTTTGATATTCATTGAAAGGAAACTTTCTGGTTTGAATCTTGGCCAGGAATATGAGAGCATTTCTTATGCATTATCTTAAACGAGAGATCCAGGGCGACATAACGGGAGTCGCCATCCCCTGGTGTAAAAGAGGAAAGTGTTGGCACCGTGCGTATTCCCTACCTGTTAGCGTGGCATCTATCTCAACAAGAGTTTGACGATAAATTCAGACAATGGGTTCGAACATCATTTTGAGTAAATTCGTATGTGACGGTGTTATAATTACAATATTATGCTAAGACTTAAGGGGAGTATCAAAGGCCTATCCTGGTAATGTTAAATTTAACAGCCGGGCTGAGTGTCTCAGATGGTTCAGGCGCAGGCCTTCTGACCCCAACTTGGCAGGTTCGACCCTGGCTCAGTCCGGTGGTATTTGAAGGTGGTCAAATACGTCAGCCTCCTGGCGGTATATTTACTGCTACGTAAATGAACTCCTGCGGGTCTAAATTTTGGCACCTCGGCGTCTCCGAAAACAGTAAAAGTAGTTAGTGAGACGTGCAGCTAATAATATTATTATTATTTAAATTTAACAGAATTACACCCCAGTTTCTTTGGAACTATCCAAGGTAATAAAACGAAATTTTGTTACAATATAGACTGATATCTAATACATTTATTGACATATTTTCTTGGTTCTACCTTTATTAGAAATCAAGATATGGATTTTCAAAATCAAGTTCTTAAATTTTTTAATGTATTTATATAAAAATATTTTGATCGAACTATGTGTGGTATCTGCCATTGTAGATCCATGTAAAACAATAATGCTATTAATGAGAGAGAGAAATTTCAGAGCTCTACCTTAAGTCGTTTCTGAGAAAAAAGGGAAACATTTGCAAAAAAGTGTAGTTTCTCAGAAATCACACTTGAAAGTGTAATTCCACCGACATGGATACTACCAGATAGAAAGTGACAATCAATGTAGCCAACTTATGTAGTAGAAAGTTTACTGTAAATAAACTTAAATTCCCGAGATATCGTGTCTTCACTGAATAAGTGCTCACGAAATCTGGAAAAATGGCTTGTGCAGTAACACTTTTTTTTAAATTATGAATACTCGCAGTCATCTAAAACCAATGAAACATACATCAAATTAAAGAGGAAGCTACTAATAATCATGTTCCACAAAGTACTAAAAATCGATTTTTTTTACGAACACAACCTTTTGTACTCCCCTTAAGCCACAGTGCCGTTCAATCTAGGAGGTTATCTGTGAATTTTTATGTCATTGCGTTGTGATTATTATGTTGCTTTTTTTATATCACATGTCCATCTCTGTGCCGTAACGGTTAGCACTGTTAGCTGCTGTTATTGAGGATTCGGGTTCGATTCCTCGGACCGTCAGAAATTTAAGATTAGCAGGAGAAACCCCTCGGGATGAGGATACGGATTTCCATTTACTTTATATTACACTACTTGCAAAATATTAAGTAATACTTTTCTTTCATACTATGATGTAATTGCTTTCTTTCCGTACTGTAATCAGTTTCCGAACTATTTTATTATACAACGTCTCTGATTGGTTGAGCTCAACTTCATAATAAACACGGATAGTTAGAAGGATTATGAATCAGCAAACATCACACTTAACTTGGTTGAATTGTTTCTTCGCCTGATGGCAGCACTGCGGTTCCGTGTCCATCTACACCAAAAATGGCGTCTCTGCATTCCCAGATCAAGTATTCATCCGCCATGACAATACTGAGTAAAGTATAGGTTAAACCATTTCTAATATATAAATATCGCAGATATTACAGAATATCATAAAGACGCTTCCAAACTTGCAACAGAACCTCGTAACGTAACCGCATTGCGGTCCTGTCTGGACGGTACTGCGTAACTGACTGGACTAGCAGACATGCCCTGAAAGTGAACCCATCAAAATCACAGGCCATCCTAATTGGCACGTATAAATCTCATGCTAAAATACGCTCAATGGAATACCAGTAACATTTAGCGACCATGTGAAGAACCATGGAGTAAGCAAAGCAAAGTCACCTCTGTACAGGCCATGAAGGCCCTTGGAGGAGTGGAAGGTAGAGGCTTCCACCATTGTTAACCCCGGCACGTGATGGGGTGGAGTGGTTAGCTCTGCGCCCGGCCGCCTTTGCCCCCAGGAATTAACCTGGTACTCATTTTTGGTGTAGGCTGAGTGAACTTCAGGGCCATATGCACCTCCAGAAGTGGAAATCCCGTTTCTTAAATTTTACGACTTCCTGCCGGGGATTCGAACTCACGTTCTTCCGGGCGAACCGAACACGCCTTTGCCGCCTCGGCCAGGCAGCCCCTAGAACCATGGAGTAGTATTCGATAAATGTTTAAGTTGGTCGGAACATGTCACAACATTTTTTCAAAGAGTATTCTATTCATTACATTCTTAAAAAAGGATGAGGGATTTCCTTTCAAGAATCACGAGAAAATTATTAGTTCAGAGTCTAATATTTCCAATATTTGATTACGGAGATTGTGACATACCCACTTGGCCCACAGATGTATGACAAAATTATAACGTGGCGGGTCACTTTAATATTAAAATAAATAAATGATATGTCATTGTTTCTCCATAAACAGTATCCCAAGGGCGCCAGTCTTCAAGATTATGGCTTGAAAACAAAAGTAGATAATTAATAATAATAATAATAATAATAATAATAATACGTAATGAGACTCAAAAAACTCCCAGGGGTGAGGTGAACGGAACACAAATCATTAAGTACACTAACTTGGAATTTAAGGATCATTAATAATAATTTCAGAACATACAAATTAAAACAGCTATTTATTAAGATGAAAAACGTGACGTAACGGCGTTTTAACGACATCTGAACTTACGGAAGCAAAAGAAAAATTGAATGAAATTAATTTTAAAAATGAACTGTTGCGCGAAGACTTGCAGTAACTTATGCCATAAGCTCACCAAATGTAGACTCTGTTGTCTTGAAGCTGATGATGTGTGGATCTCGTACCGGCTGCCTTCTCTGTTGTTGGATTCCAGTCCTACTTCTACATTTCCTGTCCTTAACACTTCCTACTGTACTCCTTACATAAAGTCGTAATGAGTCCTAATTTTAAATGCAAAACCACCATGGGTTATGTTCATGGAGAGAATACACTTGTATTCTTCCGTATTACGGAACAGTAGCGTAGCTAAATTCATAATAAAAGCTCTCCTGCCCTATACTAGTCAAAGCCGGTCTTCCGTTGACTACCTCTCGTCATTGAGATAACAAGTCCCAATGAGAGTAACTTTTGAGTAGAATATACTCAGATGCGAAGTGAACTAAGTTAAAATCTTCTCCGATGTGTAGACGTAGAATCGTAGTAAGAGTATCTTCCAAGAGTGAGAATCAGAATGTCTGAAAGTCCGAATGTCTTCTCCAGCTCTTGTCGGTGGTATATATCGGTTCAAAAGTCTCCTTCCATCAGCCATATCACATGGTCCAGTAAGATTCGAGGTCTCATCCCTTCTCCTATGTATTGCTGTGAATCCATCACGTTGCTTCATTACGTTCATTCACATAGGCTGAACTTTCCCGCTGAAATAAAGCGTCCCGAACCGGAGTTTGAAAAGTGGGTGTTAATAATGTATCAACTGTCTCTTCATGAGGTAGAGAGGGTAAGGTCTCTCGTAACCTAGATGACGTACTTTTCCTGGAATTGGGCTGAAATTAGCCTGCTGACTTTGGTCACCTCACAACGGCTATTGGAAAATTTACTGCAAGTTATAAATATGCACGATGTTGAAATACTTTACCCAATAATTTGTTCGTTCAGAATACGTTATAGCCGCGATACAAAGAAATGAAATGATGATTGAAATGGATGATAAAACCCTATATATACATACACATATTAATTTAAAAATGACCTATCAGTGATTAGATATATACATCTTATCAATTAAATATATAGTTCAATAATTAAAAACATTCAGTGATGTCCCAAACATCACAAGATGTACTGTAGTTTATAATTGTATGAGCAAAACACATTCATGTCGACTACAGCGAGCCTACAATGCTTGTGCTCGATTCGTATTAAATATACCAATCCAAACTCATATTAGCCCTTTCCTCTCTCAGCTGCCATGGCTAAGATTGACTGAACGACGTAAATACCACGCTGTTTCCCTTCTCCACAGTATTCTGCAAACAAGCAAACCAGACTATCTTAGAACAGACTTTAGATACCTCTCCCCTTCCGATAGAACTCCCTCAAGGTCATCCACACGTTCCCTCTTGTCCATTCCCATTCATCACAGCAACTCATACAACAACTCATTCATACCTGCTACCATACGTTCCTGGAACTGAACCCCAGCTGAAATTAGCGGCATAGGCAATCCGAGGCTATTTAAATGGAAATGTTTAATGTGGTACTCAAATATGTAAAAGGTAGATCTCACTAACGTGGAAAGTAATAATTAGTTGTTAATTATCAATAAGGATACAAAATTATAAAGGTTAAATAAATTAATTTTAGTGATATTTATTTTGAGTTGACCTCCCATTACTTAAGGGATCAGAATTTGAATTACAGATTGGAAGGTGGTACTTACCTTAGATGATTTGGGTTGTTTTAGCATTTTAATTTTGAACTGAACTACATTGATTTATTGTTCTGGAAGATTTTCAGCGCTCATTCTTAAAACTTGATTTTAATACTATAATTTAATTGATTTTTCTTTCTTTAATTGCTCGGAAATTTAAATTATTATTATGGAGGTCAGATGTTCTTAAATGATTTTGGTTTATTAAAGTTTTTCTTTAAATTGATCAAGGAATTATTATTTCAGCCAATTAGTTAAGCTTATTTTAAGTTGATTCGCTTGGCCTCTTGTGTCCAGTGCTTTCTCAATCAGCGACGGCCTTTTGTTGGGATAATTTGTAAGTATTTCCTTTAAATTTGCTTATTTATCCCTGGTCGTGCTAACACTCCTGACTTTTACCTTATGTTGTAAGGAAGGCAATAAACTAAACTAAACTAACTTAGTCGCGTAACCATAGCCAGCAATAGGAACAATACAGAAGGAGCCTCGCTGTGTTCCGCTGCTTGTCGGTTTCTCCGCGTCACATTGTCCCGTAGCGTGGAGCTTTGGGTCGGGGTATACAACTGGGGAGAATGATCAGTACTTTGCCCAGGCGGCCTCACCTTCTATGCTGAACAGGGGCCTTGCGGGGAGGGGGGGTTGGAGATGGGAAGATTGGAAGGAACAGACCGTAAAGAGGAAAGGAAGCGGCCATGGACTTAACTTAGGTACCATCCGGGCATTTGCCTGGAGGAGAAGTGGGCAACCACGGAAAACTACTTCGAGAATGGCTGAGGTGCGAATCGAACCCACCTGTACTCAGTTGACCTCCGGGGGCTGAGTGGACCCGGTTTCAGCCCTCGTAACACTTTTTGTACTTCGAAAAAAAATTACTGCAAACAAGATCACATGTAATGAGTGGCTCAAAGTAATTTCTCGCCGTAACTTCGCCCTAAACAAGAATTTTAATTCATGTGCTAATTCTTGTTTTAAATTGTGTAGTGATTTACTTTTCTTTAACTGTGTTTGGAAATATTCGAATATGTTTTGCTGTGTGCCTTTTTGCACTTTGAACAGGAAAAAAAGAGCAAAGGGAGACTATCATTTCAAGAATTCTCTGTAAAATCACCACACCACACAATAAAAAATAAACTGATCGGCGCATAACTGTCAGCTCTCAATATCAAGCCAGGAAACACGTCATTGCGAAAACAATGCCAATATTTACGACAGCAAAACAATATAAATAAAACTCGAAATGCGGTCATTTGCCGTATGCAGCTCCTGTCGGTGACTAGGAGGCCAGCGCTCCAGCGGCATTATGGTGAAACATTCTAATTACAGCTTTATGCTGGGCTTCACAAGCGATTGTCAAGGCCAGCATAAGGAGTGTAGCGAGGTATCCAGTCGGAACTAGATAGAGCGACGCATCAAGTCGGCCGTGATCTAATCGACCGGATAACGATTAAGAAAAGGATTGTAATATAATTCTCATAATTTATTATATTTTATTTACCTAAAGTTCTTAGCTCATATCCCTAGGATGTTTTCAACCTTGAGTTGCCTACGTGAAGGGCTATAACTGTGGATTTATCCCCAGCGATCTCTTCTGTTTGGTTTCCGTTGGTCTCAAATATAATTATTGGATCAATGATGAAACTTTCAGAACAGGATGGCCTAAAAGCAATGCGCTGGTAGCTTGCTCTGTTGGGGATGGTGAGGGTCGTAGTAAATCACTATGTGGACAGGCTCCTAAGAAACGTCAAAAAGTTTCAGGCTCTCTCTGCCAACGCCGACAGAGACATTGCCATTCATTTTTATTGCCTCGCGCCATGCATTTCAAGACAATTCCTTGTAATTAAGTATCCATGTATTTACTATGGTATACTTTATGCTGTTCATTGCTCCAGTTGTCAAAAGCTCTTCTTCACAATTCGAGTCGAATTTTTCCTTGCATCTATAGTATATGAAAAGAACTAAACCAACATTTCACAATCACCCAGTAATCACCAAATTTGGAAAGAATCCCCCAAGTAGATAAACTTAAGTATCTGGGAGAAATTATTCAACCAGCAGGAAGAACTCAGGAAGCAAACTAAAAGTCTCCTAAAGTGCAAACAGCATAGAGAATCACCTGAAACAGATACAACAAAAACTATAACAAAAAAACGCAAAATTACGACACAACAACACAGTCATCAAACTAAGGCACTCTATGCTGCCGAAACCCTCATAACTGCCGGCAGATCACAAATAAAACTACCGAGCGCGTGGTTGCTGGATTTCGGTTACATAGCTCTCATCTTGCATTCGGGGGATGGTGGGTTCGAACCCCACTGTTGGCAGCCCCGAAGATGGTTTTTCATGGTTTCCCCATTTCCACACCAGACAAATCCTGGGGCTGTACCTTAATTAACGCCACGGCAGCTTCCTTCGCACTCCTAGCTCTTTCCTATCCCAGTGTCACCAAAAGACGATGCGACGTAAAGCATAATAATAAATAAATTAAAGAAATAAAAGTCATCGAAAAACAAGGGAGGTAAATTCTCAGAAAATTCCTGGGAACGTAATTCAAAAATTGAATGAGGATGACAAAGAGGTCACAGAGAAAAATCAGAGATACAATTAGAAAGAGGAGATTAAACAATTATTTTTCTGAAGATAATTCAGTCTTTTACGGCATGACAATACATTTCCTGTTAATTCCTCTTCATCCATATTTCATCTCTACAAACTGGACCGAAAAACAGCCGGTAAAAGACTTGAGGCAACCTCTAAGGCTTAGTTACAATAGTGAGATCGACAGAGATAGATTTCCCCATTATCTTTAACTTATTAGCATAATGGATTCAATTATTATTATTATTATTATTATTATTATTATTATTATTATTATTATTGTACCGGTTGGTACACCTCTACGTCGCACATTTGAATTTTCCGCCTTAAAGTACTCCTCTACAGGAGAAACTCTGAACTTTAACAACTGTATCAACTCATAAGTTTGCTCAGAAGATGTCACTACCGTAAATTTTGTGATTACGAAGTTGTCAGTACTGTGAGGAGTTCGACTTGTTTTGTCTTCTATTGATCAAGAAGTGTGGACATTCTCTGATAGATGTCTCTACAAAAACTATGACCATGCACCTGGTGCGAAGTGGAAGAACTTTATTTGAAGAAATTTTGTATTCATAACTTTGTTCTTTACTAAATTTCGTTCTCTCATTTATGGGTTGGCAATATAAATCTTTTCTTTCCGCCAGTTTTGAACTTAGCAAATCCAGAATTTATGTAATTAATTTTTGACCAATCGTGTCTTGCTTCTTCGGTTTGGATGTGTAACTGCAAGCTACCCAATAAACGCCTGTGGGTGTGTCTTAATTATTCATGAAAGGTCTCGAATCTTCCCCGAGAGTATAAAATCTGCTGATTTTCCTGTCTCTGGGCCACTCGAACAAGATCTAGCCTAGTGTATGGAAGTGTAGCAGGGGGCGAGTAGCGCCATTTCCTTCGGGCAACAGCTCTTCACAAAGGTAATGGCCGCTTAACATCTTTATTTTCTTGCTAGCTCAGCAGTTTAACCCTCGGGGAAGGTCCGAAACCTTTTTATTATGTAACCTATCTCTTAAACATGTAACATTTTGTAAATCTTCATATAAGTTTAACTGAAAATCGGGGATAGAGAGTGCTTTACCCTCTCGAGCTCCCCTTCATTTTGAATTCGAGGTGACTACGTTTTCGTAACCGTTCTTCTACTCTTCCGTAATGTATTAAATTTATTATGTATACGTGTCACCTCCATAGTTTGGGAATAGCCCCTGCTTCATCGGCCTAGTGCCTTTTAGGTTTTTAGAAGTTTCGTGTAGGAGTGCAAATTTACGCCTCCATTCAGTTTTGCATTTTGGGCCAATTACTTAACCTATTCTTTTTCAACGAAGGCCCAATAGGTTGGGTACAAGATACCCTTGTTTCATTGTAAGTTGTGCCTTGATGCCAATCATGTATAAAAGTCTGGTATTACCTTTATAAGCTTGAAAAATTGGGAGCGGGTTAGCTCTTTTATTTGTGGTAAAAGTGCCTCAGAGAGGCTTGATATTCGAAGGTGGCAGCAAGTGCTCCATGTTATTAGGGGTTTTCTGCCCTTTGGTAAATATGTGTTTGGGAGCTGAGAGCTCTGAAAATGTAAAGTGAAGGCTTGAAGCCTAAGTTCTGTTATACCACCAAATCTTGTCGTTCCTAGACTTAAATTTTGTTAGTGGTACCTTATTACTTGTTGTTATTGGTTAAAGTTGGAAATTCTATATCAAAACTGTTACGTTTGGCTGTTTTGAAAATATAACCTTTAATGAAATTTTAACTAATTTCTCGGCTTTGTAGTTAGACCCATTCAAGCCCGCACCTTCTTTCACCTCTGTATTCCACGGGTAACCCCGTAACAATGATTATAAATAAATGGTTACATCTACAATTTAGAATTTTAAAATATGATGACTCTTGTAATTTAAAGGAGCCTAACATCTAAGGTCATCGGCCCCTAATGCTACGAGGTGGACGACATGATATGATCATTAAAATTTTAAAATGTATCCACTGACTAGAATTTAAAACCAATAAATATGAATAATGATGGTGGATTTTTAAAAAAAAATCAGTGGGTCTAATTCCCAATGCCTTATTTGAAAGATGAGAGGTTATGATAGAATAAGACATTGCCTTAAAATTCAATAATATATCATGCAAATTACTATTTTAAAACACACATTAAAATATATAAACACAAACTAAAATAGAGTCAAACTAATAGAACGTAGTGAACAATAATACAAAGGCTATTACGAAACACTACATTTATATCTGATAAAACAAATCAGTGTCGCTCATGAAACGGATGACGAGGTCTGCTGACTGCTCGTCATCTCGCACTATGAGGGAGATAATTTACAAGTAGTTAATACGTTTAAGGTAATAAGGGGCCCATAGACGTGCAATATTATTGCGCAATATCGGGGTTTGTGCAATATAATTGATAGTGTGTATTTAATATTGAAGGGTTGTGCAATATATTGTACGAAATCAAAAGAGTTGTGAAATATATTGCGCAAATCACAAAATACTATGTCGTGTGTTGGTAATATTGTGCAATATCGTGTCCTCCCGCCAGTTGCTATCAACAAGTGGGGGAGAATGTATTGTGATGGCAGACAAACAGGTAGTGAAAAAGTTTATTTTGGAACTTATCGAAGCCTTCCAGCTGTATGGGACGTTAAGAGCAAAGATTACAATAATCGCGTTAAAAAAAAGGCGAACAGAACGAGGTTCTTATTAAGAAATATCGCGAAAAATATCCGAACGCTGACAAGCAAGAAGTTATTTTTTTAAAGTCAGTTCTCTGCGTACAAACTTCCGGAAGGAAGTAAAGCGGCATCGTGATACAGAAAAGAGTGTTCACCAAACAAAATACCGGCATGGAATGACTATATATTGCCACGCATATTGTACGTCTATGACCACTTTTGCACAATATATTGCACAACCAGCAATATTATATCCACACGATTCTATTTATTGCACAAACCCGATTGTTGTGCAATAATATTGTATGTCTGTGGGCAGCTAACAATATATTGTACAATCCATTTTGCGCAATAATATTGCACGTCTATGGGCCCCTTTTAAGGTTAAATGCTGCGACAAATAAACAGTAATAAAGAAAAAAATGCATGTATAAAAACACATTTTCGATTACAATAAATTATTACTCCTTCCCCAAAGATCCTAAACTGGGAATTCAATTCTGCTGTCCTTCTTTCTGACTTTATTTCTTTCTTCCTTTTTAAATCCGTTTACCCTCCAGGGTTGTTTTTCCTCAGATTCAGCGAGGAATCTCACCTCCAACGTCTCAAGGGCAGTGTCCTTGAGCGTAAGACTTTGGGTTTGGGAATACAACTGGGGAAGGGGACTAGTACCTCACCTGCTATGCTGAACTGGGGCGTTGTGGGGGGATAGGAAGATTGGAAGGCATAGACAAGGAAGAGGGAATGAAGTGGCCGTGGCCTTAAGTTAGGCACTCTCCCGGTATTTGCCTAGAGGAGAAGTAGGATTCCGCAGAAAACCACTTCGAGAATGGATGAGATGGGAATCGAACCCCCCCCCCCCTACTCAGTTGGCCTCCCGAGGCTGAGTGGACACCCTTTCAGCCCTCGTATCAATTTTCAAATTTCTTGGCAGAGCCGAGAATGGAACCCAAGCCTCCGGGGGTGGCAGCTAATCACACTAACCACTACGCCAGAGAGGCGGACTACTATTATTATGAAGTAAAAAAAGACTTACCTTCCGCTGGGATTTCTTATACTGATGTCTCAGACCGCCCCGAATGTTGTAAAATTTTAAAATCGTAGTCTCCTGTACAAAAGGTTGTTAAGTCTCCAAAACTCTTTCACAGAAAAGCAACGAAAAACTAATAGCAGGGATCAAGAGGTACTGAGAATGAAAAGCGAGCAACCAAAAAGAACTAGTCATAAGAGATCCCTAGATGACTTAAATCACTAATAATAATAATTGTTATTGCTGATGTATTCATTTGTGGCGAAGTTAGTTGATCAAATTCGGAAACAAAATAATAATAATCATATAAACTCAAGAACGGAAAGACATCAGTACCATTGATGAATTATTAACCCGCGAGTGGTCGCTATATGAGATTTTCTCTCACATTATTTTTTATTGTGATATTACTTCACAGTGATGAAAGGGAGGCGACTGTTCCTTCTTCTAGCTGAGTTTGTAACTGTCGTGAGTAGAGCTATTCACATTTAAAGGGTAAGTACCCCCTCCCCTAGTCAGAACAAAGGTCCCTATGTGTCCGTTCGCGCTGCGTGAGAGTTTCTCTCATCACGCGACCAATGACGTTGATGTTATGTTGAAGTGGAGCGGGAAACTTACTCCTGTTGTACGCGTTAGTATTTGTATTATGAGCACTTCTTTTGATAATGTTATTGTGTTCAGAAACCTTACTTTGTACGTAAATATTACTAGATATAATTCATGTGTGAGATTCTGTTTTTTTACAACTTCAGGGCGGAAGTTATTTTTATGTACATTGCATATGTTATTTTAAGTAGCAATTTTTGTCTTTAATAAACAGCTAATCATTTCATTTTTATCTAAAATATGTCCGGCTCTATGACTAAATGGTTGGCGTGCTGGCCTTTGGTCACAGGGGTCCCGGGTTCGATTCCTGGCAGGGTCGGGAATTTTAAACTTCATTGGTTAATTTCGCTGGCGCGGGGGCTGGGTGTATGTGTCGTCTTCATCATCATTTCATCCTCATCACGACGCGCAGGTCGCCTACGGGTATCAAATCAAAAGACCTGAATCTGGCGAGCTGAACTCGTCCTCGGACACTCCCGGCACTAAAAGCCATACTCCATTTCATTTCATTTATCTAAAATATATGAGGTAGACCTTGCGTTTCATTTCATTAGTAAATTTCAGCCTTACGCCCCACAAAACTGTGAAAAATGTCTTATGTATTTTAATGTGAGAGAAAGTCTCATGCGTGACCACTCACGTTACATTTCGGCTAGCGACAACTCGCGGGTTAAAACATTTAGGACCACGATCACTATAGGAAATCACACAGATCATTCAAGACATTTTGCGAAGTGAAAAACTACCGGATGAATGGAAATGTGCACTCACCCACCCAGCCCACAAAAATTGAGATAAATCTGATGTAAATAACTACAGATTCCCATCTTACACATCGCTTATAAAATCCTCTTCGTCTGTCTTTTACAACGTATACAAGAAAAACTCGAGCCTCTTATCGGTGAATATCGAGCTGGCTTCAGACCAAACAGATCAGCCGTCGAATAAATCTTCATTGTGAAATCCACCTTGAAACTTCGAGCCCACGCGAAACTTCCCAACCATCTGTGAATTTATTGACTTTCCGAAGGCTTATGACTCCATTGATCGACAATATCTTTTTTATATACTCGGAGAAAACAATCTCGGTCCGAAGACAAGACGACTCATCCAACAAATTCTAACCAACACAATTTCCAAGGTCAAATGCATTGGAGAGATCTCTCAACCTTTTCCCATTAAAACCGGTGTCTGGCAGGGTGACGGACTTTCTTCGTTGCTGTTCAACATCGTTCTTGATAAGTTATTCAAAGAATGGGAAAAGGAATTGAAAAGTCGCAACATCTGGAAACCTGTCATGTTAGGAAGAAAACAGAATAATATAAACGTTACTTGCTTTGCCTTTGCTGATGATATGACAATCCTCTCCGGAGACGAGCAGACGGCATTTCCTCAAAGAATATGCTGGGAAAGTTGGTTGGCAAATCTCCTTCACAAAACCTGCATTCATGGCTACAAAACACATTGAACCACAAAAGCTGGTAACAAGGTTAATCATTTCATATTTTAGATGAAATCATTAAACCTACAGGTACAGAAAGAACAGCACAAAAAACACATGAACTCAAAATACGGAAAGCATACGGGAAAACCGCGAACATCTACAACAGAAAATGCATGAGCATTAACACAAACTACGACATTACGGTTGTCAAACCTGAAACACTCTAAGCCAGTGAGACCTTAAACGTCAATTATAAAGGGAATCTCGAAAATATTAAGCTGAAAGGAAAATCATCCGAAAAATCCTTGGCCTAAAACTTACAGATGAAGGATATCATCTAGAATCGCACATCACAGAAAAATACTGAAATATTGAAACAGATTTCCGTAAACGACGACTAAAATTTTACGGACACATTATGAGGCTAGACGAGAACCGACTAACAAAGAAAATATTGATGTACTCACAAACATTAAAGACGACAACGTTTTGGATCAAACAAGTCCAAACTGATCTCAATAATGCCAACATCCCACCTACAGATATTGAAGAGCGCAAAACGTTCAGACATGAGATCTACACTTGGGAAGTTGCTTCAGAAGATTACCCCAGCAGATCTAGGGGAAAATGGACTGACGAACGTCGAGCTAAACATAGCGGCATGATGAAGGGATTCTAGAAGAACAAGAAAAATATCAACTCGTAATTTGCTTTATGTCATCCTTTATGGGTCGAAACAAACAAACGAAATAAATAAATAAATAAATAAATAAATAAATAAATAAATAAATAAATAAATAAATAAATAAATAAATAAATAAATAAATAAATGATAATAATAAAACAGGTCTGTCCGGGTCGGAAGAGAACATTTATTAACCAAGAGAGGTAACCCCTTGTGGGTGGGGGCAGTTGAATAACACCCAAGGTATCCCCTGCCTCACATGAGAGGCTTATAAAAGAGGCCCTAGGGGCTCTCATCTTGGTAGCGTGGGTTGGCGACCACGCGGCTCTAAGCTGAGTACTGGCACTGCTTCAACTCACTCGTGCCATGCTCCTCCCTTGCATCTATTCTATCCGACCACCCTTGATCAATTCTTCTTCTTTTCCGACCCGACGGTATTAGATTTCCGATGTCTAGAGCTTTTCATTTTCGCACTCTTTGTGGCCGTTGACGTTCTTCGACAGATACCTTAATTTTTCGAAGTATTTTACCCCTTCCATTTTTCCCTCTGATTAGTGTTAATAGATTTTGTTTGCCAAGTTGTACTTCCTCTTAAAACAATAATCACTACCACCGCCACAAAGGGAAACACGTGAGGAAAGATAAAAGAATAGAGCTCAGCAGAAGTAACTTGGGAGCAATGCTAAACTCATCTGTTCCCTCGATCGTGACCGTCTAACGTCAAACATATTCGGTGCACCTTCAGCGGCCTCAACGCTTCAAATTATATTTTATTATAATTAAATTTTGCAATAGTTTATTTGCAGGTTAACGACTACCCTGCGCCATAAATTAAGCAACACTTCCGTCACAATTTCCTTATCCAGGAATCTCATAGTGGAAAAAGAGAATGGTTTAGAGCAATTGTTGACGAGCATTTATCAGCTTGAACAATCTGCATAGGATATCCGTTGTTCGATTGAATGGCCTGTAAAGATCTCACCCAATATTGCGACAGAGTAGATAGCTTTCGTTCTGTATATATGACGCGTGAGAGAAATGTTTTACTATACTCTTTTGAATTGGTTCAACCATGAAGGTTCTACTAAGCTTGGTGGTGATAACGATGGTAATACTGGTAAGTGAGACTCAGTAGCCAAACCATTAATCGGATATTAAAATGGGTATGATACTGGGTTGGGATTCCGTCTGCTATGAACGTCATCATTTTACAGTAGACAATTTTTTCTGGACAGAAACCCGACACCGCGGTAACCAGACAGCCAATGAACATCATCTTCTCCCTCACGTTATTACTGCGTGCCAGAATTTTGCCTTCTATAGGCAGCAAGGTCTAAATATACAGATACACAGGGTTAAAAGTCAGGTTGTGAGTTGTGAGTCCTCTCAGTTTTAATTACTGCGCTGATGGGGTGAAAGTTCCTTTCAGCGATCATTGTATCTAGGTGTTAATATAAGGAAAGATCTTCATAGGGGTAATCACATAAATGGGATTGCAAAAAAAGGGTACAGATCTCTGCACATGGTTATGAGGGCATTTAGGGTTGTGGTAAGGATGTAAAGAAGACGGCATATAAGTCTCTGATAAGATCTTAACAATATGGTTGCAATGTTAGGTCCCTCACCAGGATTACTTGATTCAAGAACTTGAAAAAGTCCAAAGAAAAGCAGATCGTTTTGTTCTGGCTGATTTCCGACAAAAGAGTATGGTTACAAAAATGTCGCAAAGTTTGGGCTGGGAAGACTTGGGAGAAAGGAGACGAGCTGCTCGACTAAGCGGTATGTTCCAAGGTGTCAGTGGGGAGATGGCGTTGAATGACATTAGTAGATGAATAAGTTTGAGTGATGTCTTTTAAAATAGAAAAGACCAAAACATGAAGATAAAGTTGGAATTCTATAGGGAAAATGGGGGTAAATATTCGTTTATTGAAAGGGAGTTAGGGACTGGAATAACTTACTAAGGGAGATGTTCAATGAATTTCTAATTTCTTTGCAATCATTTAAGAAAAATTTAGGAAAAGAACAGATACCGGTAGGGAATTTGCCACCTGGACGACTGCCCTAAATGCAAATCAGTACTGACTGAAGAAAGTATTCAGGACACAAATGTTACATATAGAGCCACCATTTCGAGATCCAATTTGGGCGTTCCCTGCAACATTTCCATGTTGCGTATAGGCGAGTTTCGGATTTTAAAATTTAAGAACATAAACTTTTCTTTACGTCACACCGACTCAGATAGGTCTTATGGCGACGATGGAAGTGGAAAGGTCTAAGAGTGGTAATGAAACGGCTGTGGCCTTAATTAAGGTACAGACCCAGCATTTGCATGGTGTGAAAATAGGAAATCAGGGAAAACCATATTCAAAGCTGCCCACAGTGGGGCTCGAACCCACTATCTCCCACATGCACGCTCACACCTGCGCGCCCCTAACCGCACGTCCAGCTCGCTCGGTAAAATGAAAGCTCTTAAACTTAATTTTGTTTGCCTCGGATTACATATAATTAATAGTTTTCCTATAACCTGAGAATAATTGTGATATAAAGATAACATATCTATTTTGTCACCTCTAAGAACTCGGGTTTCATATATTGTGAACAGCTGCAATGGAATTAAAATCAGGCTACCGTAAATGACAAAATTTTCTTAATGAATTTTCAGCCATTAAGCCTAATTTAGGATACCTAATCATGAACAAATTATTATTATTATTATTATTATTATTATTATTATTATTATTATTATTATTATTATTATTATTATTATTATTATTATTACATATTTTGCGAATGAGCCCATTAGGACTAAGCAAAGTACTTAGAGACAGGCATTTGCCTTTCTTAGTGCCCACACTTCCTTCATTCGCTTGCTGTGTGCTTCTTTTCTCTCTTAAGACCATGTTGTTCCGGTCTTCTTCTTTCGTTTTTCCTCTTGGTCAACTTGCCACTTATGAACTTTGGTTCTGAAGATAACCCGGCTTTGGACGTCTTCAGGTGTAATTCCTGCCAGTTTGAGATCTGTTTTAATTTCGCCAATCCATTTTATTGTGTCCGTTTTGGCTTTACTTCGGTTTTCATAAAATTCAACTATTTGCTTGGTAAGTCTATCTGGGTTCATCCTTTTTATATGTCCAAAGAATCTTAATCTCCGTTTTCTGATGCCGCTGTGAAAGAAAATTGTTTGATTTCCTGTTTCCCTCTAAGGCGGTACTGTTCATCTACGAGTTTTTGGGCCTAAATTTTTTCTAATGATCTTGCGTTCCTTTTTCTGAATATTTTCTAGATCAGTTTTCCTGTTCAAAATTCGTGTCTCTGATCCATAGAGGCATTCTGGTTTTATAACTGTATTATAGTGTCTTAGTTTTGCATGCTTGGAGAGACACTTTTTGTTATAGATATTTTGGGTGAGTCTATACGCAGTTTCCATTATTATTATTATTATTATTATTATTATTATTATTATTATTATTATTATTATTATTATTATTATTATTATTATTATTATTATTATTATTATTATTATTATTATTATTAAATACATAGCAATTGGGAGATATTCTGGCGGCAATGGTCATTTACAGTAGTGTGATTCAAAGTAAAGTAAAAACATAACTATCCAACAACAGCAACAACAACAAAAAGCAGTTACATACAAATAAAATATTGCAAGAAATACTACTAGTTTAACATTCTAAATATTGATCAAAGAAGGGTGAACGGTTCAAATTTAATGATTGCATATAGGTTAAGGCCTAAAACAGCTTTGGTAGAATAAATATTACAGCCAACAATTTAGGCTATATTCCTAGTAACAGGAACACATGCAAATATTAGAAAACCGCGATACATTACAGTAGAATGTACGCCTCCGTAGCGTAGAGGTTAGTGTTATTTGCTTCCGTCTTTGGGTCCCGGGTTCTATTCTCGGTACTGCCAGAAATGTAAGAATGGCATGAGGGTTGGTATGTGGTTCAAGCAGCTCACCTCCATTTTGGGTGTGCCTTTAAAAAAAAGGTAAAAGAACCCGACAGCTCATAGACTTAGATGAATTTGCAAAATTATTGCAATAAATTGGCAACAAACTGTATATGCAAGCGCTGAAGCCAGTCCACTTTCCATCGGTGAAAATTTCGGGGGATTAGGAACGTGGAAGAATGGAGGGATGGCATTCTTCCATTTTCTCTCTTTACTTCATGTTGAAATTCCTCAAAATGAAGCTGCAGGAAAATATTATAATGAAGATATGGTCCGGAAAATAGTTTGATAGACGACCCTTTTTTTAAAAACATGCAAATATAATAACCTTGGTGTTCATTCGATTTTCTCTAGCAAAATTTATACCAACCTCAACATAGCTGTGAATGGTCTGTCGGCAGTTCTCCACCCATTTTTCCGTCCTATTCTTATCTTTCGGGAATCTAAATAATCTAGTTCCTTTAGACGTGTGACTTTTACACAATAACCCACTGTATCTTTAATCTCATTGCATTGGATAACATACAGACGACTGTAAATGGTCAGTGCCGCAAAAAACTCCGGAAGCGTTATGAGACTTATATAGACCATTGCCTACAGATAAGTGAAGGCCTCTGCATGCGCGGTCTTTTCAAGTACTGAAATGACAGAGTAGCAGCAGTTCAAATAGCGTCGCTAGATGTCAGATTATCCCTCCATTCCTCAACACGATTTCAATTGGCATTACGAGAATAAATTCCACATAAACACACATTACAAAGATAAAACATTGCATTTTGAGTAGAAAAGTGATATTTCTATGACGTTTAATGAAGAAAAAATAAATGTATCCCCCAGTAATTCAAGAAGAGCTCATACGACTCAGATTTTATAATTGCAAACGGAAATTTCACGTCCTAGTAAAAGTAAAAATACCCCATAGTATATTTTTAAGCACTTCAGTATTTACATAGCCTACTTTCCTCATGAAAAATGTGACGGAAACCCTAAAAAAAGTGTTGGATTTGAATGCGGCTAGTTTTAGTAAAAATGTTAAAGCACGTGCTTTCAAAATGTTCACTACATACTACAGATCTAAAGGAAGGTTGCCACGTGCTATTTTTCTGGCCACCCAGAAATGATATAATATATATATTACAAAAAGAGATAAAGAGGGCGATATTTGTCTCTTAGTGAGTAGTCTTACGTGCCCAGGATCAAAGCAGTGGTTTCTGGTGTAAAGAGAAGGCAGGCTTAATTCTTTATTATGCCGTGTGAAGTGCGCTGGGTTCAATACTTCAGAGGAGTGCGACAGGCTTCGGTAGCCGGCACATTTCCTATCCTCGCCGCTTGATGGGAGCTTCATTCATTCCTTCCATTCCTGACCTGGACGAATGACTGGAAACAGGCTGCGGATTTTCATTTTATGTTTAAATAGAAACTACATACTCACCAAAAGTTGGATTTACAAATGGACTCCCTGTATAATTTATTTTAAGGCCCATCTAACCTAAAAACTCACCAACTTAAAGTATGAAGGCTTTCACGGTCGGTGTCAATATAATAAAATTCTTCCGGGCTGTTATGCCGTGGTCCACTCCTCTCGCTTCTCCCAGACGTTTCGACTACTGCTGCGGTAGTCATCTTCTGTGGTGTCGTGTAGATACGCTCTCCTGTATTCCGCTGGCGACTGCAAAAGTTGTTTGGGAAGCAGCTGTATTTATATGTAAGTGTGTGGCCTCCAATTGATTCGCGCTGTGCTAACCGACATCTGATTGACTATCTGAAAGCAGGCTGTGGATTTTCATTTCCACGTTTAAATAGAAACTACATACTCACCAAAAGTTGGATTTACAAATGGACTCCCTGTATAATTTATTTTAAGGCCCATCTAACCTAAAATCGGAGGTCGTGCTTTCAGATAGTCAATCAGATGTCGGTTTGCACAGCGCGAACCAATTGGAGGCCACACACTTACATATAAATACAGCTGCTTCCCAAACAACTTTTGCAGTCGCCAGAGGGATACAGGAGAGCGTATCTACACGACACCACAGAAGATGACTACCGCAGCAGTAGTCGAAACGTCTGGGAAAAGCGAGAGGAGTGGACCACGGCATAACAGCCCGGAAGAATTTTATTATATCACCAACTTAACTTTTATGCTTCACATTTTCCATATGTCTGTGTTAAACAGTGGGGAGGGTTAACAAAAAGTCTAGCGGCGACTCTGGAACTAGAAGGTATTTCGAGCTGTGAAAGCTGCCATACGGAGGACTTATTACTAATCACGTAGGCAACGTAGAGACCTTAATATACAGCAGCTTATGGCTATGTGTGGTGACCTTTAAATGTAATTAGCCAAGTTGGCAGAAGTGATTAGCCATTTGAAAAAAGAGAACAAGACGGCAATATTTGTCTTTTATTGAGTAATCTTACGTGCCCAGGACTAAAGCAGTGGCTTCTGATATAAAGAGAAGGCTGACTTATTTTTCATTATGCAGTGTGAAGGCGCTGGGTTCAATACTTCAGAAAACTGAATGTTGAAAATATTTGCAGTTTAGACTTAATTCTTTTCAGCTCCGGCCGATTCAATTGTTTTAAAGTTAATTTTTTTAAAGTGCCTATTATTTATGATACGTAATGAACGAATCTATTTTTACTTTCAGGCATCGCTTCCTGAAAGAGGATCAACAGCTAGTAGTATACATGTGAGTATTTTTCTTTCATTATTTTCTAGGTTAAAAAATTGGCACCAAAGGAGAGTGGAGTGGGGAGGAGGAGAGTACCACTTTCTAGAAGTGTGACAAACAGTTATTCTTGTGTAGCTGTTACATCTGTCACTGCTACAATAAAGTTACCGTGTAAAGTAACAGTTAAAAATAACGTCCATCGTTACTCACCTTTTATTGGTCACAGCCTGGTCACAGCTTCAAGCTTGTCGTTACTCGGAAACCTGTTATTTCTTTTGTCCTCGTTACATTTGTAATAGCGACAGCCATGTAACTGTGACAAAGTAACTGCTACGTTATTTTTCGGCCATCTCTACCACTTTCTATAGACCAACTGTCAAGTCCTCTATAATTCAACCAGTCATTAAAAAAAAATCTTCCTCGTGAACAGACTTGTTTTGACTTCTCAAGATGCAGAGCAAAGTCTCCACGAAACGTAAATAATTTCCCATGTGTAATTTAAATTTCCTACATCATCATTCCCGATCTTCTATATATAATTATAAAATCTGTATTTTGTCTGTAATTCACAGCGTAGCAGCTGAAATTGACACCAAATAGAGGTTGCTATGTCTCCTTTACAAGAAAATACAACGAAACTCTCATAACAATGATTTGTAATTTTTTAAAGAAAATTACGTTTCTTTGAATGAAGTGATCCTTCTTCATAATTTAAGCACTGATTCTGATTTGTACAACAGAATAAGACTGATTGAGGTAAAGGTAGACAAAGATATTCTTCAAACAGAAATTCTGATGGCCTCAACTTGAGGAAAAACGTGTTTTATTCCAAGAATAGGTCTGGAAAGTCTGACATGCATGGAAATAAATATTTTTAGGGTTTTGGATCCAAGTGCAATTGGGCGTCTCTATTTGAGAAAATTCCTTAATACATGTTATGATTCTGTACAATTGATATTTATATAACACGGAGTGTAAGATACAAACATTAACATATTCATTTCAATTTTCCAATTAAGTTTCACTTGCTAATTTTCACTGCGGAAGACAGGCATACGTACTATAGTTGAGCCACGAGAGTTGGAGTCTATTTTAAACAACTTTTTAATGATAAAATAAGTGTTTGTAAGTTTTATATTTGGTAGTTTTAAATAGTACAATTCTCCTTTTCTATAAGTCCTTTCTACTCCCTTATTATTGTTTGTTCTTGAACATTCTTACATTGCTATGACAATAATTGATTATCAGTAACGACCTGTTCTTGGGTAAAAATCAATGAATAGTTCTTGTGCCTAATCCTTCGAAACTGTTGGTTCACATACAGAATACAACACCAATAATAATATAGATATTACAAAATTTGCAAACAATGTCTTGGTAAAAATATACATATTAAAAATGTAAAAGTTCTCCTTTCGCCTTTGTAACTTGGAACTATTAAAATTATGTTAGGAAGCATTATTATATAACAGTCATGATGAAAATAATAAAAAGAAATAAAAATAGCAACATACTTTTTAGCATTACTGAGTCAGAACGTTAACATAAATTTCAGAGAATTGCAAAAGACAGATAAAATTAATAAATATTTTCTTAAATGTTTTTCAGTATAGAAGTCTTCCATTATTGAGTACTATAACGGGCTATATTTCCCAACATATTTAGCTTCAGGTGACTATGAAACTTGACCAATACCATCTTGGATATCTGGACACAAACTATGGTGTGGAGAGTTCGAAGCTCCATGGGTTTTAACACTGTATGCACGTACACTGCAGTCACTAACACTAGCACAGATGTAAAATGAGTTGAAGTTGTCCCAGATTCAATTAGGTGTTACAGTAATATAACGAAATATCTTCATTGGGGTAATCACGTAAATATGATTGTAAATAAAGGGTACAGATCTCTGCACATGGATATGAGGGTATTTACGGGTTGTAGTAAGGATGTAAATTAGAAGACATATAATTCTCTGGTAAGACCCCAACTAGAGTATAGTTCCAGCGTACGGGCCCCCCACCAGGATTAGGCTACTTAATTCAAGAACTGAAAAAAATCCAAAGAAAAGCAGCTTGATTTGTTGTGGGTGATTTCCGACAAAAGAGTAGCGTTAAAAAAGTGTTGCAAAGTTTGGGCTGGGAAGACTTGGGAGAAAGGAGACGAGTTGCTCGACTAAGTGGTATGTTCCGAGCTTTCAGTGGAGAGATGGCGTGGAATTTCATCAGTAGACGAATAAGTTTGAGTGGTGTCTTTAAAAGTAGGAAAGATCACAATATGAAGACAAAGTTGGAATTCAAGAGGAAAAATTGGGGGAAATATTCGTTTATAGGAAGGGGTGTTAGGGATTGGAATAACTTACCAGATAGATGTTCAATAAATTTCTAATTTCTTTCCAATAATTTAATAAAAGGCTAGGAAAACAACTCATAGGAAATCTGCCACCTTGGCGACTGCCCTAAATGCAGATCAGTAGTGATTGACAATCCATTCCGATGGTACTTGAAAATGTCGGGATCGAGCAGCCCGTTTGATGATGTACGTCACGTATCGCCAAGCTTGCGTAACACCGATACAATCATGCAGACGGTGGAGAAGAGTGTCTTCTCCTCTGCGACACCCGGTACATAGTGAACTTTCTGCTATACGAATATTATACAGTTTTACTATTTGTCGGCACAGTGTCATGAACAACTATATACCACTTTGCTTGAAGTTCAAGAGGAAGAAAGTATGAGCAGTGAAAGCAGTAACTACGAAGTACGCTGCGTCGTCATAGTTACCTCCATCTGCGGCATATCACACTTTCAAACAGGCTGAGTGTCTAATAAAATATGTAGGTCAAATGCAATTCAGCAAACTGTGACACGTTCCTAAGCTCGTGCTAATAATTCCAGCATTTAAGACAGAATACGTCATTGCCGATAAATATGAAATTTCATTAATCACTAACAAAACCATCAGTTTCTAACTAGAACCTCAACAATTGCGCATGTTAAGTACACAATAGAACTGTACAACAAGCCACTGATTAACTAAAAAACACTGAGAACGAAAATAATGTTGCCATTGATGCTTTCACGGCCCGTACTTATAGACATGATACTGTATAGGCTTTGGAGATTATGCCGTGTCAAGAAAATAAGGCGAAATTACTTACGTTTCGCAGAGAACTGTGCTCTGCCTCATCCGAGAAAAATCGACTGTCCACGAGAAAGGCTGCTTAAACAATGACTTGAAATTTAGACGTTATAATAGAAGTGGAAATGGTACGATCATTCATCACCAGATGGCTCCCCGGACATAGCACAGCGCTAGTGCTTGAAGCGGAAGCTGACCGAACTATCAGAATCAGTCTAAGAGGGTCACATAACATGTGTACGTAACATATGACATGATAATTATATGATATACGGGTAAAATGTTTTATGTGTTGACACCATTTCTCATACCAAAACTCTTAACAGATAGAGTGGTCAAACGAATAACGTTGAACCACTGCCTTCGTAATGTACAGGCCATACTGTAGAAAGCGCGCCAAGCCCATCAGCTGATCAATTGAAGCAAGCTAAGCGAATGTTACAAATTGTACTGCCGGGCTGAGTGGCTCAGACGGTTAAGGCACTGGCCTTCTAAGCCCAACTTGGCAGGTTCGATCCTGGCTCAATCCAGTGGTATTTTAAGGTGCTCAAATACGACAGCCCCGTGTCGGTAGATTTACTGGCACGTAAAAAGAACTCCTGCGGGACTAAATTCCGGCACCTCGGCGTCTCCGAAGACCTTAAAAAGTAGTTAGTGGGACATAAAACAAATAACATTATTATTAAATTGTACTTGTGAATGTAATCCATAAGGATTGAGGGCATTCTTTGGATAATTGTGACTGTTGAAAGACAGGCATTTATATTTAAACATATTGCGTGTTTGTTTTTTAAATTTATCGCATCAGGATTCACGTAAACAGCTGTTATTAAGATAATGAGACCTCATAGTTTAGGTTAGGTATGGTCTCTTCACGTGGTGAGTAATATCAATTTAAGGAACGTAATACTTCTCGTGAAATTTATTCACTTAATATTGTTATCGTATAACACGTTTTTGTGGAAATATAATGTGTTGAAGTTTTAAATAAATACAGTGTGCGAAAGTTCGCATTTGCCACAATGGTAAGAACTTTTGCGTACCACGGCGAAAATACAACTATGCAAGTAAGAACACATTAATATTTTCATTTTCTTCGTATGAGGGCGGGTTACCTTTATGAAAACCCTAACCGAAAAAATACCTTTTACGAAGAATAAAGTAGTATGTTTCACTCATTTTCCAGAGCTGATGATGAGTTCAGCTTTTGACTTTGTTGTTACACAGATTTACAGCAGGGCATTTTATTGTTGATACCGAAGAAGCATAAAAGTGGACAGTAACCAATTGAACCTAGATATGGTTGTTTCTTGGGTTAGTAATGTTGAGTACGCCCTGCCTTTTCTCCCCAAAATTAATGTGAGTAAAAAAAATCCCTCGGCGATTTCTGTGTATGTGGGAAGTAACTAACAGATCTTGCTGGTCAGTGCATTAATATTGGGGAAACATGGGCTATTCCTAAGCAAAAAAGATGTTTGTGTGGAAGAAAGGGTCTCGACAAAGTCTTCGAAGAATAGTGTTGCAAGTTTGAAGAGAGAAAAACACAAGAAAGCTACTATATTTATGATGGCCATCTAGAGATATGGAGGTAAAGGCTATTATTATTATTATTATTATTATTATTATTATTATTATTATTATTATTATTATTATTATTATTATTATTATTATTATTATACGTTTTTTGTCTCCATATTTGTATTAATGCATAATAATTATTTGTTGGGTACATTAACGAGTAAAGCACTCAAGCTTTGACCGCGTAGATTGCACTTCAAACCTACTTCTACTAAAATTATATAGGCTAGACCTGACTTACGAGTTACGATGCGATTACAGGTGTTAGTGATCTTACCTGTAATGTGAATATTTCATAATTACAAGGTACAGACGTATCATGTCATTGCATTGCACGAGTCGGACGGAGGAAACAGTTCGCATCTTTGCGTGACGTCATCGCAGTCACAGTACGGCCTGTACATCACGAGGGCAGTAATTGAACATGAAACAGCAAAGAATATCTGTGATACCATCTAGGAATTTATTCTCTGGAAAATTAACTTCAGTTCCGTGAATGGGAATGGAATGATTGTTTCAGGTGCGGATTACTTGCTTCAATCGTATGTACCATAGTTTTGCATTCCTCTTAATTTCTTAATTCTAAAATGATGACTTTAATACGTATTGCCTTGACTGTGTTTATTCTGACCTGTAGAGACTTCTAAAATGATGACTTTAATACGTATTTTCTTGACTATGTTTATTCTGGCCTGTAGAGACTTCTAAAATGTTGACTTTAATACGTATTTTCTTGACTATCTTTATTCTGGCCTGTAGAGACTTTGTTTTAGTTGTAGACTGGAAAGTCTTCTCTGATTATTTTACCTCAAATTCATCATAAGCGGAAATCATAACTGCGTGCTTAGTAGTAAAAAATTGCTGCTGATTTTTGAGCTTATGTTACATCAATGGGTGAGAAACGTAATATCGTTTATCTACGGTACTGGATTAATGATATTGCAGTTAGAAAAGCTGTACAAACTTAACGAATGGATATCAATAATTTGCAATATGTTCAACAAATTAAAATAGTTATATTTTCAGGTGATATTTGATATATTACATAACAATTCATGTTTATTATTTCATTACGTTGAAATTTTGCAAATACATCCGTGAGGGTTTTGATGAACAACATGGTATATTACGGGTGGAGTGTGCGGGTAAATGCAATAATGTACATATGTCGCTAAGTTTAGTGGGATCCGTTGACATCATAAATGAGTGTAAAGGTCACCACACACAGAAAGCTAACATAAGGTACGCAAAGCCAAGCAATGCCAAGCTATATTGTGCTAAGCTAAACTATGCAAGGCAGGCGTTTAAAGATGGTGGATTGTTTGAAGAGGATGTTCTTTTTTTTTATTGGCTGCTCTCGTGGAACTTGAAGCAAGAGAAAGAAACTGAAAGACGAGAAATTTATGCAAAAGTGATATTGGAAGGAGAATAATTCATGGTAAATTCCATAATTTGACTCAAGCATTTCATAGAAATGTTGAAGAATTAAAGATTACTTTCGTCTAAATCAGGAACAGTTTCATGAACTACTCTCTGTTACTGAGGATGACAGTAAGAAAAAATGAACATGAAGTAACGAAATCGTGCAATGTAGGATAAAAATGTAGATAAAAGCAATAAATGATACGTACAACCCATTTCCAGAGTTTCATTTATTTCTTGCCAACATTTTTCTTTCCTAGTTTTCATAAATATCTTTAGCCTGTTTTCAGTCATTCGAAAGGGTCACGAATGGAATCAACGAAGCCCCCAACTAGGGGCGAGGATAGAAGTGTGTCGCCTGCCATAGCCTGTCACACTCCTCCAGGGCATTGAATGACTGGCTGACTGACTGACTGACTGACTGACTGACTGACTGACTGACTGATGAATTGAAACGATATTGGAGAGTATTACTTGAATGAACGATGAGGGGAAGAAGGGAGTTCCCGCAGAAACGCTTGTCCCGCCTCTGCTTTGTCCAGCACAAATATCACACGGAGTGACCGGTATTTGAACCACGAAACCCAGAGGTGAAATAATTTGACATGGAAGTGTATTTTTATCCCTTCAATCAGCCTTGATTTGTCTCGTCTGCCTTCCATGATAATGAACAAACATAAAAACAATTAAGCAGTATAATAAATGAGGTAATTCACAAAAGCCACACATATAAAACGATTGTTTGCTAGATGCCGGGCAAAAAAATTGATTGTGCGCATGCGCGAAGCCAGCTGCAGATGTGAAAATCGCCATTCTTTTGGCGATCTGTGAAATTTTTGAGCTTGGTATTGCGTAGCTTAGTAGAGCAGTCTATGTAACATAGCGTACCTCAGTTTACCTTTCTGTGTGTCGTGACGTTAAGTGAGTGTGCTAGCGTATCCACCTCGCTGCGGAAACAGTTTTGCCATACCCTGTAACTGTTGTTGTTGTTGTTGTTAATGATGCAGAAACCACACGGATATCATTAAAATACATGTTACGTCACATCCCTTTTTATTACAGCAACTAAGAAAACGATCTCCTCAATACGGCAACTTCGGTGGAAATGGTGGCGCCAATGCTGGGATGGGTTTCAACGTAGGAATGAATGCTGGAATGGGAGCTGGAGCTGGAGGAGGTGGAAAGGCTGGTGGTGGTGCTGGCGCTGGCGGTGGAGCGAAAGGAGGAATAGGAGCTGGCTTCGGTTTTGGCGCGAAAGTAGGAGCTGGTTTTGGAGGTGGCGCAGGTGGTGGTGGCGGAGCAGGAGGAGGAGGAAACGATGGAAATTTCTACAATGACGATGATGGACAAGATAAATCAAGCGAAGTCGAGAAGAAAGCTGAAAATTCCTCTGAGAAAGGCCAATCAAGTACAGAAGTGTACAAATTGTAAAACTAAGATATTTGAAGACCAGAGAATTGGTAAGAAAAATAGGGTGCCTGACGAGAAAGTACCTATAATTTATTAAGGAGGTAATTTTTAAATATATTTTAATCAAAACATATCGAATAAACAAAGTTACATTGTTAACGAATCTAGAAGATACCAATAATTAAGTACGATATTTTTGCAGATATTTTAAGTAAGACATGTCTAATAAACATAGATCCCGTTTTCAATATTTACAGCGTTAACCAAAAGATGAGATATCGATAATTAAGGAAGTTATTTTAAAAATATTATAAGCAAAAATGTCTAATAAACGTAGTCCTAATTTTGATAGCTACAATGTTAACCAGCAGAGAATGTACCGATAATTAAGGAGATTACTTTTAAATATATTTTAAGGAAATATTTCTACAAAACATGGATACTATTTTCAATATATCGACAGTTAACCAGTCGAGAAGGTACCGATAATTAATGAGGTTATTTTTAAAGTCACTTTAAGTCAAAAAATTCTAATTAATATGGATCCTTTTCTCAGTATTTACTTGTCTGGACAAAACATACATCATAAATTAGACATGTGCCAACCTTAGTGTTTCATTTGTTTCAGCCTCCTATTCACAAGATAGTAGGCTAATTCAGTGGTATTCTAATCTATTAAATTGCAACAATTAACCGGTTTGCTAAACTCTAGAAATTTTGTAAACTCCTACAAAATATCTCTGTAACTACACAATGTTGGGGAACGGAAACTCCTAAAATTATTCCGCATTTATTACAATATAATCTCCGAGGAATATTACGAAATCCAACTCTACTATAATATGAGCTTCCAACTCTCCAGATCTATAAGTCTCAATGTTCATAGCATTTGTGGCTATATGCACTTCAGTAATGTTGTCGTGGAGTGGTGAAAGCACTGACTGTTTTATTTTGTAATCTAACTCGGGAAACGTCAAATGATGAGAAGGGTACTTCGCCCGAAATTTGTGTCTATTCAGTTCTTAAACGTTTTAAAGTCATCTTAGTTTTTAAATGTCTTCCACTGATTTTCCTTTCAAATTATTACTAATTTCCTGTTGACAGTTGAGTCTGGGTAGTGGTTCAGTTGTATAACCTTTAAAATGTGATGTGTGACTTTATTTTCACGTATTATTTATACACCTCTAAGTTTTCACTCCATCTCTCCCCGTACAATTCATATTGAAGTTATATATATTAATCTATCAATCAATCACAACTGATCTTCATTTAGCCTTTTCTTAAATGATTACAAAGAAATTGGAAATTTATTGAACATCTCCCTTGGTAAGTTATTCCAATCCCTAACTCCCCTTCGTATAAACGAATATTTGCCCCACTTTTTCCTCTTGAATTCCAGCTTTATCTTCATGTTGTGATCTTTTGTACGTTTAAAGACACCACTCAGTCTTAATCGTCTACTGATGTCATTCCACGCCATCTCTCCACTGAGAGATCAGAACATACCACTACTCGCACAGCTCGTCTCCTTTATCCTCGGTATTCCCAGCCCAAACTTTGCAACATTTTTGTATCGCTACTCTTGTGTCGGATATCACCCATAACAAATCGAGCTCTAGTTGGGGTCTTACCAGAGACGTATATACACTCTCCTTTATACTCTAACTACAACCCCTAAATACCCTCATAACCATGTGTAGAGATCTGTACCCCTTATTTACAATTGATTTATGTAATTACCCCAGTGAAGATCTTTCCTTATCTTAACAGGTAGGTACTTACAATGATCCCTAAAAACAGCTTCCTATCTTGACTTATCAGCTGTTCCAGATCTATGCTATACACCGACTGCCGTAGTTCACAGCGAGTTGAAATTATAATCGAGAGGGGTCGATATAATATCGATGTCACATGCAATATTACCAACGTTCCATTGCTATTTATCAAGAGCTAGAAGTTCCCGTACTAATGGCGGTGCGCATTTCTAGGATTTTACATCAACTCTTTATTTCACAAGTTATCAACCTCGGACAATTTCTAGGAGTTTACATACTCCTCAGCTGTGATCACAGAAAATCGTTCCATTGAATGGGATTACTTGATCTAGAACTGGATAAGATCCACAGGAAAGCAGCTCTATTTGTCCCGGGCTATTTCAGGCAAAAGAGTAGTGCTGCTAAAATGTTGCAAACATTGGACAGGGAAGATACGGGCGTAGGAAGATGAGCTGAACGATGGGAGGGGGTGGGTATGTTCCTAGTTGTCTCTGGAAGAGATGGCGTGGAAGGACGTTAGCAGATGAATGAGCTTTATTGGAGTTTTTAAAATGAGAAATATAACATGAAAATAAGTTTGAATTTCAAGAGGAGTAATTGGGTCAAGTATTTGATGATAGGGAGAGGAATTAGGGATTCGAATAATTTACGAATGGAGATGTATGGCAAATGTCGAACTTCTTTGAAATTAAGAAAAGATTAGGTAAATAGGTGATGAGGGATCTGCCACTACTACAAAGTAGTTTTCATTCCAGCCCCTGAAGAGGGAGGGGGCTTCTTAGACGGTGATGCTGTCTTTCAGGCCAGGAGATTTGTGGTGCCTATACCGGGAGAATGGAAAACCATTCTCAGGACAGCCGGTGGTGGGGATCAGCCCCTCTCCGATTCCCGAATACAGAAGTCTACAGGCAGGGAAAAGCCGCGGCCACCCATCCTCTGTTTGGTTGGTCGGTCTGAGTGCAGAGCTGTTGGACCAGCCGTGGTCAGGACCAGGCACTTGGATGACGGCCTTAAATGCACATCAATTGTAAATGTCAAAAAAACTTTGCTCTGAAGTTGGAGAATGCTGCGATTCATCTCTGTTTATGAAGCCAGGATTTTATGACAAATCTTCCTCAGAATGTGTTCAGAAATCATCTTCATATCTTGTGGTATACTCATGAGAATCAGTCCTTCATGAAATGCAGTGTTCTATGCTGCCTAATATAGGCCAAGCCGGCTGAGTTGGCTTCGGGGCTCGAGTCGCCTAGGTGTGAGCTTGATTTCAAGTTCGATTCCCACCGTCGGTAGCCCTGACACACTTACCATTTTTACACCAGGTAAATGGTGGGGCCACGGGCACTATATTCCCAGTCGCCACCGGAAACCATTAGCAAAGAAAGTAAGAAAGAATGTTTCTAAAATATGGCCATCCTATGATCATCTAATAATGTATCTGCTTATAATAATTGAAAGGCTGTATCTGAACCGCCGTAGGACAAAACATCGTCAGTGGAAAATGATGTTATTTATAACTTTTTTAAGCGGAGCCATGACTGAAATTTTGAATTTCTACAACTTACCACTTACCAAAACCAAATTTACAACTCAAGCACATATTAATAAGGTATAAGATATATTAGTTGCAAAATAATTGAGAAATTGCTTTTATTTTTATGTGTTGCATGGAAAATCCTCCTTGTGGCACAGTTTTCATTTTTTTTGCTGTAATTCGGCAGACTTGTCAAAAATACTCCAGGTTTTGCAGACAGGTATAAACTACTGGAGGTATAAGTATTTTTTTTCAATTTTTCATTATTCCTTCAATTGGAAAAATAAGGTTTCGTGATATTTCAGGATATTTCAATTGATAATATAATGCAGGACTGCTTTTAGTTCCTGCACATATTAAAAATTTCTCTGAAAATTTCAGGTGAACCTGATAAGAACTCTGTTGCAAGGAGCATTTTATTGATGGCATAAAATTTTAAAAGTTTTAAGGTAAGGTAGATAAAAGCAGTTGAATGTATTAAGAAACATGCTTGCTTTAAAAGTGCCCTGGACTGTAAATTACTCCCTCACATGTCTTCTTCCCCTTACGCACAGCGTAGGCCTACTACAACGTAAATACATTCCAGCGGTATTATTGAAATGGTAGTTCGAAAGATCTTTAAAGTTAATATTGTCTGAGAGCGTGAGAGAAAGGGACACGAACTTGCTCTAAAAACTCCGAATCACTGCCCTTTAAACCCTACATTTAGAGATTTAAAAATAGCGTTAGGAAGAATTGGGAAATTTTAAAGGTTGAAATATGGAATTCGACTTTTTTTAAATAGCAAAGTTTCAGTCATTAAATAACTAGTAGGATTTATATTTTGTTTTGAAGTGGATAACGTATTCCATAACTGCAATATGCATATGTTGTATTCTTTTTAAGTTATTTCTGTGAATAATAGGAGTTCCTAACTTTTAACCTTAACTTCCTCTATTAAGGATGGTTCTGAACCCTTAAATTTTTCCTTTTGGGGAATATATATTTACTGAGTTCTATCCGAATCTGGAACGCATAGGACCTTACTTTTACTGCCTCACTAATTCTAACTATATCGGACGTTTTGAAAAAATATGATTTTCATAATGTTTCAGTTGTTGCGGACTTAGAGCCACTGTTGTAAGGGGTAGATTGTTACAACACGAGCTAAACAGAAGATGCCAGTACAATATTCTGGTGAAGCCTGCCTCCAACATAATTAATATGAAGCAATCTTGAATTATGTTAAATACTAAATGAACTCTGTAATTGCAGCAGCATATAATTTTTGTTACGATTTTTTCAATAAAATGTTATATTTATACTTAAATTCACGTTACTACCTTATCCATAATGTCATCAATAGTACAGGTTCACGAACCTGAGTCTCCAAACAGTCCCGTGGCTATGATTAAGAACTTCCTTTCTTTTGACGCTTACAGATGGCGGAAGCAAATACCTTAACTCCCTTAATAGTTCCGCATACGGAGATACCTCAGAGTTATGTGAAATTGCTTGCAAGTCACTTCCAACGTAATTTAAAGGGGCACCAGATACGAGGCAACATCGAGGAGACCGGCAGAAAACACGTATTCTATGAGTATGTTATTGCAGTAGCTGCTCGCGACGCTGCATGCAGGTCGCTACGTCATCTTTCCTCTGTGTTCAGCCCTCTAAATTCAGCATCATCATATACAAAATTCTCACACAACATAAGTATTTCCAGTGCTTAACCCCACGGCTTGCAATACTATAGGCTGAGCTTACTACTAGCTTAACATCATTACAAGTGTCCGACTCGTTGGCTGAATGGTCGGTTAAGAGGGTCCCGGGTTCGATTCCCGGCCGGGTCGGGGATTTAAACTTTCATTGGTTAATTCCAATGGTCCGGGGACTGGGTGTTTGTGCTGTCCCCAACATCCCTGAAACTCACACACCACACATAATACTATTCTCCACCACAATAACACGCAGTTACCTACACATGGCAGATGCCGCCCACCCTCATCGGAGGGTCTGCCTTACAAGGGCTGCACCCGGCTAGAAATAGCCACACGATTTAAAAAAATCATTACAAGTGATAATAAAGTAAATTTAAAACATAATTAGGTACCCAAAGAGTACAACAATTAATTCCATAGAAAGAAAATAATTCAATAAATACTCTAGTTTATCATTCCAAATCCATATATCAGAAGGAATCTACCAAAGACTGCTACTTGTAATTTATTTCAATACCTTATGGTATACTGCTTTCTGACCCTAATTTTATGCATGTGATCATTTCTCTATAAGTAAGGAGGAGGTTCCTGTCTATTCCTAATACTACTCGAGGCAGCCCTTCCCGTGTAGTACTAGTAAAGACCACACAGACGAGCTGTACTCTTTCTAGATTCAAGACTTTCCCAATTAATTGTATTCCTCCTACTCCCTTTTACGAAAGTCACCGCTCTTCTTTGAACTTTTTCTAGGGATTTTATTAAACCTACCCTGTACGGATCCATATTCGAGAAATGGTCTTACCAATTAGTTTCCTTGAGATTCCGCACAATAAAATTTAACGATCTCCAGGATTTCTTAACTACATTTTCCATTTACCCTGACCAGCCTTTTTAATAGTAACACCTAAGTACTTACAACTATCAACTTCAACAACACTTTCCCTCTCAACTTCGTAATCCCTCTTCCCAAAATTTCCTGTGGATTTTTATTCCATTTTCACCCGCCCATTTCTCAGTCGTATCTAAACCCTGCTGAAGCAATAGTTCGTCCTCCTCTTTCTTTATCTCCCGGTATATAACGCAACTATCAGCAAAGAGGCGCACTTCGATTTTATCGAAACAGGCATATCATTCATGAAAAGTATGAAAAGAATTGGCACAATAACGCAACCTTGAGCCACACCGGATGAGACATTTATTGGAGAAGATAGCGTTTCTCCCACACGCACCCTCTAGATATCTTCCATTGAGGAGGTCTCGTATCCATTTCACCACTCTGATGTCAATGTCCATACGCGCTAATTTGTTAAGGAGGATGTTATATGGCAAAAGATCGAATGTGTCGTCCAGTCCAGTGGCGTCGCTCTTTACACCACCTCAAGCGTCGCTTAACATTAACAACAAAATTATTTGGCTTATGAGCAGCAACTCGACCACTAAACCCCATTAATTTACCTCCCGACGCACAGAAATTGTGCTCACTGGACTGCTGTTCGGCTCCTGTTTGGTCACAGGAGTCCCGGGTTCGATTCCCGGCAGAACGGCAATTTTAACCATAATTGGTTAATTTCCTTTTCACGGGGACTGGGTGTATGTGCCGTCTTCATGATCATTTCATCCTCATCACGACGCGCAGGTCGCCTATGAGCGTCAAATCAAAAGGCCTGCACCAGACCTCTCCGGAGGACACACGCCATTATTATTACTGGACAGCTGGAAGCACTTTGGAAATCACGAGTGATTCCTTTCATTGATGTCTTGCGATTTGTTATAACCACCCTCCGCAACGATCGACGGTCCCTGTCCGTCATTAAATGAGGTATGCCTGATCTTGGTTTATCTGCGGTTGTTCCTTCGCGTTGCCACTTCACAATCACATGACCAACAGTCGACTTGGACAGGATTAGAAGGGTTGACATGTCCCTGATGGATTTGTTACTCGGGTGACATCCAATGACTAGTCCACGTTAGAAGTCATTGAGCTCTCTTGACTGACCAATTCTTCTGTTACTGCTTTTCAACTGACAACACAATACTCCCCACCTCATTTTGTACTTTTGTGGTGACATCTAGTGTTCAATTCTACATTACATAGGAGTGTCAGTATACTTTTGATCAGTTAGTGTATGTTCAGATGTAGCCGGTCATTTTCTTTTGATGCTCCCATTTACGACTATACCAATAGAGAGTAATTTGAAGTTGAACTGGTCGTTGCTTTTTCCAAAGATCTGATCGGACAAGCCGTTATTTTAAACACAGTTGAATAGTGATATGCTCGTACCACGGCAAGGTTCAGATCTCAAGCATTGCTGCGCTGGTAGTTCTCCTGATGCTCAACAGATCGTAACACAGAATAATCTGTCTCGAGGAAAATCTCGAGATTTCCCAGATCCGTGATGTCTCGAGCGGAACAATTTCTCATCAGTAGGGGGCGGATTTCCATATCGTAATAGTGTGACAGTATACGTCTTACCACATGATGAAGTACTGATGTATTTGAGTGTACAACACCTGGCTTCTCTTTTGTAGGCGTGACTCGTATGATGTGACCATGACAAGAGAGGTCTTATTTGTTTTACTGGGGCGGTGAAATGTTATCGATTGAGAGGATACTGACTAGCCCTGCACTAAAAGAAGTAAGTAAACCATGCACCATAACAGCTGACTCTCACCTAATAAATGAAAGGGTAATGTAACATATCACCGGGAAGAGATAACAACGCGATCTACCATAAGTACAAATGCATGTATCAATATGAAACTAGGTCATACAGTGATAATGAACTCATATCTAAATTACAACATCAAGAATATAAATTATAGTTAATTTTATGACAACTTACATGTGAATTTAGTGCTAATTAAATCATATGATTATACAAGAATTCAATATCTGAATTGGAACTGTATTTCCGATGACTAGTGGTGGAAGTTGCTCTACTTAAACGGAGCAGTACATGCATTCATTCTCATTGTGATCTAAAACGTCCCTGCGAACTCTCACTTAGATTCGGAACGTCACTACGAGCTCTCATTCCGACCCTGACCGTCGCAGCGGACAGTAAGGCGACCTGTTCGATGCCAGATGGGAGCTTATAGATGTGTGCTTGCTTCCACGACTTAAACATAGAGCTACTTAACCAACAGACGTCGAATGCTAATAATCAATGGTCAGAAAGTACGTATCTATACTGAAAGAAACTGCGCCCAGGATTATTTCTAATCTTCTTGTACAAGTTTTAGTAAACTATTATGGAACTGCGGCCGTGAAGAGGAACTCTACAATAAGCAGAAAACAAGGATGGATTTTATCGCCGTGTTCAACATGTATTCAACTAAGAATTGCTAAATCATCAGACCGTTGCCAACAGAGAAGAAATGCAGGGACATCCCCCTTAAACCCGTCAATTAAGGACGACTTCTCATAACTCAACATGAAGTCTACAGTCTAATGCTAGTCATATACTAGATATCTGTTCTATGTAGTTGTCTGTCTCTTCTTACTCCTGTGGCGTGGTCTTGAAGCTTATCATTTGCTCTATTTTCCTAGATTTCTTCTATTAATTACTCTCCAGATGAAATATGTTGAAAACTGGATTTCCGTTTGAATATTTGAGTCATGTGGAATTGCAGGTTTTCCTAACCACGTGTTACGTACTCATGACAGTGGTGAATCATTGATAGTTTATCCGTGTATCATCGTGATCATCATTAAACATTTAAAGAATATTATGATATTTGTGAATTGACATGTATAGTATGATTCTAATGTGGTAATATTTTCCATTTTCAGTCAATATTTTGGTAATATTTGGAGCTTACATTCATAATTCGTGGTGATTGAACTTTGTGTCATTGGAATGTTAATTCAGAGAACAGGTAATCTTTTAATTTTGGTGTACGTGAGTAAAATTATATGATGACGAATGTTAGATTTGATCTTCGAGATCGATTTCGACAAATTAAGGCTTATTTCATGTGTGATACTTTGCGTTAGTCCTGACCACGTGTTTTATGTGAGATACTGTAATGGATTACAGTCGGCGATATTGTGAGGCTTTTGAGTAGAGTTATTGAATTAATTGATTATTAATGGGAGTGATGATAGTCTTCAGATAATTGAATTCTGACGTGCTTTTAGTGACGTTGTGATATTAGATGATATTCGAAATTTGAATGTCAGAGGTGATAAAGAGTAGTGTCTTCGTGCATACGTGACCGTAGTCACATTAGCAGAGTCTTTTAATAATAAGTCTTGCAGTTGTACTCCTGAATCCAGAATTCACTACTGTGAAAATGAATTTATCCTGATGTGAAGTTATTGACAGTTGTTACAATTTACGAGTGTATTTGTTCGCTATTTACCGAGGAATATTTGCATTATGGCATAGATTATTCCATGATTAATAACTGAAAACATGTGTTAGTTCAATTTCAAGCAAACTTAACTCATAATCGCACAAACCCAGGACCAAGTATAAATTTCATGTTCATCATTTGCATTGCCACTTCGAAGTTAAGTTGATTAGAGAGTGTGAGTACTGATTTATAACATGTAGATATTGCAGATGGTTCTTCTGTATAGTATCTTTAGTAGTTAGATTGTACAACTGAGCTATATCTGTAGTTGATGGAGACATTGGGAAGTGTGATTTATGTCAGAAATGTGTGTTATGCCATGTGGTCTGGTCATTTGTGTTTTCATGTGCGGGATTATGATCTACGTTACTATCCATATTCCAGCGTTGTTGATTAATTTTGGTTTTTGGAAGAAGTATTATTAATTTCAGTTTATTTGAAGTGACCACTTAACGTTAAATGATTTAGAACTTAAATAATTGACAATCATTCGGAACAGGTATATAGTTAACGTCCTGATTTAATTTTGACTATTTTGAAAGCATACTCAAATAAAATTAAATTGTAATAAAACTCATGTATAAATTCCTAAGTTGTAATTTAAATTTAAATTTCATCACAAGAAAATTTAGTTGTCTGAATATTTTATATTTCAATTTTCTGACGACAGTTCAACGTATTTTTCAGATTTGTTCGAGAATTTTACCTCGGCAACCTCGTTTTTCAATAATTAACGAAATCATTTATTTGTTTAATATCTACTAAAACGGCATTGTGATTATCAGTTAATTCCGTTAGAATGATTACAATAAATAATTTGCCTGTACCATCCCATTTGTTTGGAATATTTTATGTTACGTCAAGAGCCTTAGTAACGTTAAATTAACGTAGTGATCATATTCATAAAAATCACAGTTAGTCAGGATGGCATGAATAAATTATATGTTAAATTTCTATTGATATCGGCGTTTGTATTGCCGAATCTACCGTTATTTTCCTGTCACTTGTGAATACTATAACCATTTATGCCAAATCCTTACTGACCACCCCTGGGATGTCTCTTGCTCTTCGCTATCCCAGAATGGGCGCAGTAGGTTACATTTCAACGACTCGATTCCGCACTTAAGATCAGTAGGACAAGTTGCATAAATATCAGGAGTGTACAAAGGGGCGTGCCCCCTAATGTTTATGCAACTGTTTAAACATATTCGTTGTGCGGCCTTGAACCAGCTTTCCACTCTTTGATATTCTCTGACTGAGAACAAGGGTGACGTAACTGAAAATATGCCGATTTTGAGTTAAGTCGGTAAAAATCCTCACAACATACACGCCTGTATGATGCATAATCCGCGGAAATTTCACGTGGCCTTGTTCCACTACGGAGCATTCAACGTCATCACTGCGGCGAGGGCATTCATCCCCATCTTCGTGGATGAGAGACAAATGTCTGTGTATGACGATCTGTTGCCGTGATGCGAGTTCGCTTCACTAGTGACCGATGTGCACATAAGCTCGTAACGTACCGGCCGAGTTAACGCTCTAGATTTAGAAATAGTTCTCTATTCAGACAACTATGGGGGACAGGGGAAGAATAAGTTTATAGTCTCTGCATTCTTGTACGCAGTAGCTTATTGCAAAACCAAAAGCATAACATACGTATCGACTTAACTAAAAATCGGATTTTTTTATTTATGTCACTATTATTCTCAGCCAGAGATATTACATCCGTGTTCATTGAAGGTGGACAAGGTCAAAATGAAGGTGACTCCTGCCATTCCGCTATAGAAAGAAATGTTCATATAGCCTTGAAATATGGACCCATCTACGTACCAGCCCACTGTTCAGCTATAATTAGTAGTGCAAAGGAAAGTGGAAGTGCGTTTGGAGTAAAAGAAATGGCTCATACCGATTTCGTTGATGTGAAGAAAATTACATCTGCTTTGAACAATTTTCACTTGAATGAAAACACTCATGGAGAGAAATACCAGTTCACTACTGTAGCTTCATAATAGTGAAGGCTACAAGGCCATCTATACCGCTGCATATACAAAAGCTCTTACACTGAGGATGAATTTAAATCGATAATAATCCACCGATTTAAAAGGAAGGATGCAAATCAAATTGAAAATCATAGATTAACCCCAGCCAATCCGGAAAAAGAAATTTGACGACTTACACAGCCTCATTTGCAACAGATCCATACCGACCCTCCATGCTTCTTTTTACAAGCCTAGAATGCGAATAAGGTACAATTATCTGATTCATTATCATTATCATTTTAATTTAGTCTCTTCGTTTGGTTTGATGTGACTCCCTGTATTCTTTCCTACTTCCTGCATGATAATTGCTTTCTGATTTTATTCAGTGAGAAATCTAAAGTTGAATGACCAATGCTGTATCTGATTTTTGTTTCTCATTCATTGATTGTATAATCCTGTCAATATTTGTTGTTCTTTGGGAGTAAAAATTCCTATAAGAATAACTAACATTCACTACGTCATTATTGCATCCATATTCTCTTGGAATATGTTGTCAACTAATTCATTAGCGACGTAAGTCTGGAATATTTTTACACAATGCAAAAATATTTTTCATATTATGTAAATAAGTTAATTCTGAAAAAATTGAACGGTGACGGCAGAATGAAAGATTGAAGGCAATTTTCTCAAAACTGATCATTTTGGGATAGGTCACTATTTTTTCCGGCTAACGATATGAGTTATTACTGCAAAGGTATCTCTTCCATACGGTCATCAGAGCCTCCTCGTAGAAAAGAAACGTAATTAGACAAGAGAGATTCTATAGGTCTAAACCGGAAATGATTAATGAAAATTGCAGTCCACCGAGTATACAAATATATATATATATATATATATATATATATAGTATTAGGTCTGTCGTTTGGTTATGCTGTGGGAGCGACAAGTTCTGTAATTTCTTAAAGTAAGGCGATACAGTACAAAAAAGTAGCATTTGCAAGTAAAGTGTGATAAGATTAAAGGAAATTGACATTATTTGGAAGTAAGTACTTGTAATCACCTCTAGGAATATTATGTGGGTTGGGAAGCGTTGAAACATAAAGGAATTGCCATGTTCTACACGACCTTCCAGATAAACTATCCTCAAAGGTGAATGCACTACTGGCAAAAGATAACAAAATGTAACATTGCCATTTTAACTTGGAAATTTGGTTGAGTCATGTGTATATCCCAGTGTTTGATGAGATGGACTTCTTGTTGTAGTCGGAAAGTTCTATGAATCATGTTAATAGCCCAGAATCACATGAGATTTTGAATGTTGTAGTCGGAAATCTCCAAGCAGTCATGTGAAACACCCTAGAGTTTGTTGATCTTGTAATTGCCTTGTGACACTGGAAGAAGTACAGGGCGTGGTATTGACTAGAGTATCTACTCATGATTGGCTGGCCAGGATCAATCTCGACGAATCTTTTTGAGAGGAAGGGGAATGCTGATGTCTATTTAGCATGTGATCAAACTGCGGGAAAGACACACTGTACGGGAATGAAGTAGTGCGGAAATACTGTACGGGAATGAAGTAGTACGGACATACTGTACGTGAAGGAAGTAGTGCTGACACACGATACGGTAGTGAAACTGGATATACGGTACTGGAGTGACACTGCTGCACTATACTGGACTGGACTTCCAACGTTTGTAGAACATAGTATTTTTATGTTCGTGGAAAGCGGTTGACCGACAAACTGTGGAGTGCTTACGCACTGAGTACTGTATCGCATCGTGGCGGCCTGGTATTACATGTTGCTGAAAGCTGGGTGGTGCTATATCTCAGACTTTGCATAATTTATGTTCACGAACGACAAGCGTGTGCTGCTCAAAAGTATATATCTTTAAAACAAGTGTTAAAGTCAGTGAACACAGTATTATGAGGTACAGTATCTGTGTGATATAATAATTGCCGATATAAGAATCGGCAAGTCGTGTTGATACAGAGCCAGTGAAAGGTTCTTATCTACATATATGTACAATATATATATATTGTTCAACATACTAATCACAAATGGTGGCTTAGTTCTCGCTTTCGTTTTCTCACTGTTTTCTTTGTTGTTTTGGTTAATATGGAGTCTACCAGTAATATTTTGTTTGTGTATTGTAAGTGTATTTTGGTGTGAGGATGAGGTGCTCATGCACGGATTTTATTGAGAATATAGTTAGTTATTTCAAAATCAGTGGAGTTATTGATGAACCTAGGTGCAGTTCCTACCTATTTAGTCGTTTTCAGAAGGTTAGGTAAGGTCTGAAGCAGATGTACCCGTACGCAGCTTTTATGTACACACCCTGGGAGATAAAGAATGATCATGCTATATCTAAATTCGAGGGATACATTCTGGTGAACTCTGGCGCCCATACTACGGACATTTCGGTTAATTATTTGTATTAAGTGTTTGAGCAATTTTATTCATTCAGTCATTTATTTTTTATTATTATTAACAGTAAAGTTACAAATGGCACCCAAGCTTTGGGCAATGATTATAATTAATTATTATTATTTATTGGTATTTACAAAAAGTTACACATTTTATATAATTACATAACAATATTTTGCTTCTAAAAATGTCATTTCTTCAATTAAGTGCCCCAGAAATTTGAAAATGCATGAGTGAAAGTACACTAACACAATGGACATCACGTGAGAATTGCAGCGCGAGACCTCGTGACATTCACTCTTCCCCACACATTGGTCTGTGGCTCAACCTGTTGAACTTCATACCAACTAAACTAATGACCTTAGGCACATGCACAAGTTACAACCATATGCGGCATAGCTAATAATCTCCTTATTACATAAGAGCACATTTTTCATATTTCGACACTTTCCCCGTTTTCCATCTTTGGTCCTCAATTATATAAGATGTAGAAATGTTTTGGCACCTTTGGGCCATCATCAGTATACACAAGTATTTTGGAATATTAAAATATAATAGCATTTGTGGGAGAAATTACATTTTCTCAGTGCGATCTTCTTGTAAGAGAGTTCTTGGATATGTCTTATAATGATATGTAAAAGTCGTTACAACCATTTTTTCGTTTATGTTCTTCAGGAAATTAAACAAAAAAGTAAGTAGTGGAAATCTGTTGCATCTTACATGACTCATAGACTTAATATTTTTGTCAAATGCGGACCAAGGTAGATTTGTATTGTCCATCTTCTAAGAGTTGCTGTTCAGTGAGATGGAACCTCGTACTCGTGTGTGGTGTGACCGGTGGTGATCCCAATACTGTTTGTATGATCGATAGTTTCTAGTGTAGAGGTACATCTGCGGGATCGTTCATCTGACATACTACTTTTTAAAATATGTCTTCTGTAGGTCTTTTTAGATATGACGCAGTCTTGGATTGAAATGGCAAATCTTTCTGTTCACTGAAGATCAAACCATGCTTCAGCCATACGTTCGACAATACACGGCCGAAGTAGTAATTGCTTAGCTTATAGGGGAGTGCACCACGGAGTTCATTTTTTGTTCCACATCATCGTGTGTTGATCGATTGGAATAAAAATCTGTCACGGGTCAAATTGTGCGACTGCGAATTGTAATGGCGTGAATCTCTTATAATTTTAACAATCGCCTCATACACGGGTATACATCATAGTAAATTATTGTTATTGTTATTATTATTATTATTATCCGTAGAAGTAGTAGTAACGACGCTATTTTGCTTATCCTTTTGTTTCAGTGGATGATCTAACTCCCTTGATGAACCTGAAGAGTGTGAACTGAGGAACGAAGGAACTAATTCATGATTTCAAGTTACTGTAGCATTTTGTTAAATAAAACCTAAGGTCGAGAATATGTTATTAATTTATTCGCATAACCCATTTACAGTCTTTGACTAGACGACACTCATCGTAGGGAACAGTACTTTTAGGTTTACGTGGAATCACGATTGTGTCACTTCATATTTAAAAATCACATTGTTGACAGGATAGCCACATTGCTGTAAAAATCACGATGAAAACATTCGCATATCAAGTCTGTACACAGTAGAAATCTTAGTCAATAGGCCTCGTTACAAAAAGCAAGAGACTTCTTGAAACAACTTCAAAAAAAGCAGAAAAATTCGCTAAGATGAAGTGAATGCGAATTCGCAATTTCACTTAATACACAGCTGTACTCTAATACTTGGAACATCTCCTGTGAGAAGCTACGAAAACATCGTCCGTTCAAAGCGCTAACTAAAATGAAGCACTGTTAGTGACCAATATAAATATTATTTCAGATACTACCATCTTGGAGAAATGTTCAGATACCGATGAACTTGGAGGCCGTACCTTCGAATCTTGGAACTTTCACCGCAGAGTGGGGATATCATATGTACAAGTTTCGGATGCTAACGCCAATTATCTAACGATTATAAGAATTTACATCAAACAGAGAATATTTAAGGTAAACTTAAATACTATTATTATTATTATTATTATTATTATTATTATTATTATTAATATCAGACAAAATAATATTCATTACTACAAAGAGCTTTACCACTACGGCCCCGATTTGACTTTAAATTCTGAAGCATTCAAAGTATATAGTATTTAAGAAATGCATATCATAGACCTAAGATTCTTTCATCAAGAAATACTTTAAATCAAGAGTGCTATTCACAACAGTGATCATTTAAGAATTTATAAAGCACAACTGTTATTCCCAAGAACATTATCAAGAGTTTAACGGACAATTCAACTGTTTTTATCGATCATATGACTCATAATTAAACAAAATTGGCTAAGATTGCATTTTAAATGTCGTACCATACATTAATGCTTTTTAATATGTCTTGTCAATTTTAATGATGTCTATTGGGTGTTCTGATATATTAATATTACTTTTTATTATGGATGATGATGTCCCTTAGGGGACGAAATACGTACTAATATAATAAATTTTAAATTCTATTGAATAGGTGGACCACTTGTTTATACCTAATATTTAAGTTTACCTTAAATATTTTAAATTTGATATATGGTCAATACGGGACTATTGTTATTAGAAGTGAAGCTGTTAAAGCTTGTTACATGTAAAGAATGTACATGTCACTGCGTTATTATTGTAAGCAGACTTGATTTCTTGGAGTGATTCGAACCGATATTCTCTGGCCGTCTTCTGCACAGTTGGAAATGTCGGATGTACTACTGAAAATTGATGATCGATTGGATGCAGTTCCAAGAGATAACATTTTTTACCAAAAAATATGCAGTACGTGCGTTAAAATTCATTTTTAAATTTTGATTTCCATATTAGTCCTATCCACAACAGCAAATATATTTGTAACTCTTTTTTATCTAATATGTACTGAGGTCTGACAATTGGCATGCGAGAAGTTGACTGCCTAATAGGAGGCGGAGGTTGTTGTGAAATGTCATCTTTTCTCCCTTTGCATTAGAAGGCTGCTCAATAGTAAAGAAATTAATTTTCCGATATAACAAACGATAATAACACGTACTTATTTTGCATTTTTGCATTTTTTACCTTTTTTGCCAATTTTGGTTTGATGGGACATTATTATTGCTTTAAAGAAGGTAGGCCAATATATAGCATTTTCAAGAATTTACAGATCATTTTAAAATTCATCTTTAGTTTTATGGACTATTCTTTATTGTCAGACTGTATTAACATACAAATTTTTTTTCTGACATTTGGTTCAATTAGCTAAATATCTTTCATGACCAAAGAAGCCGACCAGAAGTTGTTGACTAAGAAAGGGCAAGGAAAAGCATTATAGCTGTGAGTCTTGTGTTGCCAAGATATAAGTATGAACACAGTATAGATCTTTGATGATTAGGATTAAGTATTTCCTAACGTGTCTTAAGTGCAAAGCTGGCCCCGTGGTGTACAGGTAGCGTGCCTGCCTCTTACTCGAAGGCGTCGGGTTCGATTCGCGGCCAGGTCATGGATTTTTACCTGGACCTGAGGGTATCGAGGTCCATTCAGCCTAGGAGGTTAGAATTGAGGAGCTATCTGACGGCGAGGTAGCATCCCCGGTCTAGAAAGCCAAGAATAACGGCCGAGAGGATTCGTCGTGCTGACCACACGACACCTCATAATCTGCAGCCTTCAGGCTGAGCAGCGGTCGCTTGGTAGGCCAAGGCCCTTCAAGGGTTGTAGTGCCATGGGGGTCTCAAGTGCAAGGAATGCACCAATCTTCGCAACCACCTCTACAACCTGTCGTCTCCCTACCCGTGTACCATAAGACCAAAATGGAATGGCAACGAGAAGGGATCAGACACAACAGTTATATAACTTTCCGCTTCTATGCCAGAAAAATGGCAAAAGTGAAACCACCACAAGAGTGCTTTTAATTCAGCTAGTGGATGATTTGGAAAAATACGTGTTTACGACAGATGGGCGTGTTTCATTTTGCAAATTGTGTGGTGTTAAAGGGAGAGTTTGTTGTACAACAGCACATTAAACGAGGGGAATATTTGAAAGCTGTAACGAGTACGAAGAACCAGTGTTCCCAGGTTCTACGGGGCAAAGTGTTAGCACTACATCCAGCAAATCATTATGGCCGTATTTAAATACACTTCCAAGTAAACTAGGGGAATCATATTCCTGTAAAAACAAGAAATGAGCAGTGAACAAAATAGGGATACATTACTTGTAAAATGATTGTTACACAGTGACTAGAATTCGGTTTGGCCGAATATTTTACCATTTTAACGTGTTTTTCCGTTCGCAATCATTAGTCGAAATTCATTACTTTCCATCCAAGCTCAATGCTTGAGCTGCTCGATGTCTGACGAGATTCCAGCCTTCTTCTTCAACATAAATGGCGGTATCATCTGCGTATGTTCGTAGTTCGTTATATTTTTCTCTAGATCATTAATAACTTATTTACGTGAATAATCCCCGCACCCTAACTTTAGGAAGGCTGATTTTTAAAAAAATGCCAACATAGACTCAAAAAACCCGCACCCCAATTTCGTGCCTCAATTTATTTTAAAAAAATGCGGGTATTATTCGCGTAAATACGGAATATAGAATAAATAGGTAGAATAGAATAAACAAAAGGTCGGTATTTAGTCTGAAGAACGCAGATGATACTGTCATCTTGGCTGACAGTATTGAAAATCTTCAGCCTCTGGTAGACAGAATCGTAGCAGAAGGGGACAAACTTGGACTCAGAATTAACACCCACACGACAAAGGTAACAACCATTACTAGAATTAGTAACACAAATATTCTTACGAACAGTTATGGGGAACAAGTTGAACAATTGCGCAAATTTAAGTACCTTGGCAGCTGGGTTACTGAGCATTTCGACCTGACTTTAGAGAACCGTGTACGAATAGAAATGGCTCGAATTAGCTTTCTGAAAATGAGGAATCTACAGTGTGACAGAACCCTCAGCTTGGAGAGAGGTTACAACTTTGACAGATTTTATGCATATTCAGTGCATGTAGTACCTTGTGCCGTACGTAGTAGATTAATGGCGCAATAAACAAATACTCAGCAAAATGGTACTCAGAAGGTGATGAACCCCAGAGGATAAAATAGGGTTAGAAGGAGAATATTAACAGAAGAGATAAATATATTTAATGGTCAACAAGAAATACAAGTTTTGTAAAATTTAGGACGCCAAGTTAATGAAGCCAGGATTGAAAATATTAGTAATTGCTCTGAAATTAGCAGTTACAAAGCAAGAATATGCTACATTTACAAATTTCACATAGATTGCAGGAATACGTCCGATAGATAAAGATATATTTAGTCGTGACGCAGATATAATTATAGAATCGTAAATATACAAAACGGTGAAGGAACTCCATACAAAAAGTAAAAAAGGAAGAAGCGGAATGATAAGATAAGGGGGTGAAGGGGAGTAGAAGATGGACGCTAGGAGGAAGAGATTCTTCGTCGTATAGCTTATTTGTTTGAGAAATGCGTGTATTGAACAACCAGGAAGTATCACAAGCTCATAAATAAGTGAATATAATTAACGGTCCCCTATCCAGAGTGTAGTTCAACTTAAGTTGAAAAGGAGAAATCTTGTATCTCGATAGTTAACACTGATACTATCTGGCTGAATGAAAATTGCACATAACAACCCAGGTCTAAAAAAAAGAAATAAGGCCAGTCGGTCCAAGAAACATTCTGAAGTCCAAGTAGCATAATGATGTTCTTGCTCACCAAGTTGCATGATGTAAAAAGGCCAAGATGGTAATGGCCAAATAATAAGATGACACACAGATCCTCGGTGTTCCACCACTCCGTAACGATGCGAGATTGACTTACGAGGGGTGGATCCAGGGTTATATAGCACAATTGAAACATCTTGAAGCAAAGGTAAGAGAGCCAGCATTTTCCAGAACAATGACGCCACAGTCGCATGTCCAAGGGTAGAAGTTGCAGCAGGCAAGCAAGGCAGTACGTAGCGAAGGCAGCGGAACAGCAGTCGAAAAGAGAAGCGGCAACCGAAGGCAGGATTGTAGAATAGTAGGATAATTGGATGGTTCGGCCGCCGCCTCCGCCTCCGGCTCTCGGGAGAGGCCTCCGCCTCCCGCGGGAAATTTGAATTTTGGCGGGAAATTTGAATTTTGGCGCGAGATTTGAATTTGTAAACAAAGCCAAGTGCTTTTTGACAGCTGTCATCGACAACAACGCATCGCTAACCTCACTGCTGCCATCTTAACGGGCCTAAACCTCATTGGTACCAACTTAACCTAACTAGCGCGAGATTTGAATCGGTAAACAAAGCCACGTGTTTTTTACAGCCACGTGCTTTTTGACAGACAACAACGCATCGCTAACCTCAGTACTGCCATCTTGACGGGCCTAAACCTCAGTAGTACCAACTTAACCTAACTAGCGCGAGATTTGAATAGGTAAACAAATCCACGTGTTTTTTGATGGGTACATCGGCGTTGTGGATCCTGAACGCTCTCCGCACGGGGATCCCTGCCAGGCGAAGTTCGTGGGCGATAACCTCAGTTGGGATATTCGGATCCACGCCGCAAACAACACAGCTGTAGGTGGTATGCTGGTCTGGCGGCGGTGGGCACGCCGTATCTTCATCGGTGGCAGGTTCCTCAGAAGGCTGCTGGTTTGTTGCACGTTGTTGAGTAAGGGCGGGTGGGATGGGGAAAGGAAACATCGTAAGTGGAGAGGAATGGGACATAACGGTAGCAGTTCGAGTAATAGTAGAGGAAGCATGGAGAGAAGTGTTGGTGGTAGTTGTGATGGTAGAAGTGGTGGTGGTGACAGGGGGTTTGTAGGAAGAGAGCGATGTCAGAGGAGGCGGGAGTCCTTGGGGTAGTATGGGTGCGGCGAGGGGCTCAAGAGCGTTGTCAAAATATGATGGGCAACGTTCCACACGATGCGTAGAGAAGTCTAAGTACACACCGTCTTGGAGCAGTTCTTGTACGGCGTCTTCTGTTGGAACTTGAACGAGGATCCGACGAGTGGGAGGACAATTGTCCTGTACCCGAGATACGTTGGTGATCGGGTAGCTGTTCTTGCGGAAGTTGTCGATAATTTTTTTCATCCGAGTAGGTGAGCTCAACATCGTGAAGGATGCAGTTGGGCATGGTGGTGATGATGGGAAGGCCGACTTCCTACTTAGCGTAAGCCGATAAGCTTTTTTTGTCGCGGCTGGGTGCGTAAGTAAAGATGCGGCGTCACCCGGCCGAAAAAAATAAGTGGTGTTGGGTACGGAGTAATGATGGGCAACGTTCCACACGATGCATAGAGAAGTCTAAGTACACACCGTCTTGGAGCAGTTCTTGTACGGCGTCTTCTGTTGGAACTTGAACGAGGATCCGACGAGTGGGAGGACAATTGTCCTGTACCCGAGATACGTTGGTGATCGGGTAGCTGTTCTTGCGACGTGTGGTGAGAGCAGCGATCGTCGCGAGAAGTGTGTTTTTCTGTGTAAACATCAATGCCATCAAAATCACCACTAAAATTATAACTGCTATCCACATAATCATTAAACACTCGCTTAATATGCCTTGTATAGCATCGCTAGACGCCATTTCGGGAAAAGTAGACATTCGAATAGTCAATGAATTTTACACATCGATAACGAGGTGAAAAATCGTTGAAATGGATCGATAAATATATGAAACGAAAGTCTGAAGCTTAATCTAGAAGGCTGTGAAGAAATCTCGGACATAGTTCGAAAGAAACGCACGAGATGGAACCACAATGCAGACGGCTACTGCATGACGTATAGTACATGTCACTCAACGCTTTCGGGTTAACCCATTTGTAGAGAGAATCTATCGTTTTCTTTAGAAATTATTTGCACACAAAATGGGTGATTACGTAATTCTTTGCCTAAATATTTACCAATCTTTTTTACAAGGACAGGAAAACACGACTCGCTAACCATTGATTGATCTATCTATCGTATCCCAAAGTGGGCGAAACGGACAAATTAATCATGTAGTAGTAGTAAGTAGTAGTAATATTATTAGTAGTAGTAGTAACGGGCGCCAGGAAATGCTCTTCGCAGTGCCTACATGCTGCTGCATAAGGGAGGATCAGCAATTTAGTTGGCAGCACGGTGTCACATCTGCCACGCTCACTCGCCGACAGGTCAAGGTCAACCGGATAGCAGTACAGGGAAGGCCACACTTGTGAGCTGTGGGCTGTCGAAATCGTCAGTGTGTGTTGCATTACGTGAGCGTTCAGATAGATTATTGGAATGGTGCAACAGGAGCCAAGCGTTAATGTTTACTACTGAAGAGAGAGCTTGTTTGGTGGAATACGTTTATCGCGAGGGCGATCCGTTTACAGAAAATGTAAAAGTAAAATTTCAAGTGCTGTTTCCTAATTCAAAGTGTCTCAATGCTGTTGCCAAAGGTGAATAGAGGAAGGTGGAGAAGGTGAGAGGGAGACGGGGCGCATGGCGTGCTGGATTCCAGCACGCGTGTGGCCTGTAAACAAACGGAATGGTGAGGATATAGCTTTGTCAGCTGTGTAGAGGGCTGGGCGTGCTGTTGCAGGGAGGGCGGCTCTTTTTTTCCTCACCATGGGGAGACGGCACAGCCGGTCAGTAAGGTAGTTATAAGGGTGGCACTTACATGTGGATATGATTTCTGCCCATGTGAGCGTCCAGATAGTATTTTCTGTATTTTTATTGTACCACGAACAAGGTAGTTATAGGGGGGGCTCTCGCATGTAGCCCAGTTTTCCACCCATGTGAGAGTCCACATGGAAGATTTAGTTCATTTAATTTCTTTTTTACTTTACTTTTTTCTTTTTAACGGGAACACGTATTTGGGCCGAAAGCCTGCAATGCTCTTCATCAATAAATACATAAATACATAATTCAAAGGGTCGAAACCGGGATACCGCTCGGGATTTGATAAATTTCGTGTGAACCGCTTAATTCACGAAGTACCGGGAACAGGCAGGCCTACGCTTTTAACAGATTAAAAAAGATTGATGAACATAAAGTGAATATGATTAATTATGTGCAGTCCATTACACAGGAAATTTTAGTGAAAATCTTCGACAATATGTGTAGACGTGTTGAAGTCTGTCTTCGAACAAAAGGACAACACTTCCAGCATCTGTTATGAATTGCTGTGGTGAGTACAGAGTTTACTGTTTGTTGTTTGTTTTGTTTTGATACAAGCGGCAGCAGCCCTACTGCCAACTTAACTGCTGATGCTACCTCGCGCAACAGTACGTAGGCGCTGCGGAGAACATTTCCTGGCGCCCTCTGGTAGTAGTAACAGCAGCGAATTATCCCAGTATTTGAAGGCGTTACTTTCATAACTCAATCAGTTCTTCTGTGAGTTCTGCTTGTTGTTCCAATAGGCTTCCATTCTTTCCGAGAAGACTTGTTTGCGTCCTTTCGACCACTTTGGTCTGTACTGTTTTTGTTCTGGTTGCTCTGGTGTAGCTTTCCGATAGTTTACTTGGGGTCTAAAGATATCACTTTCTAGAATGTCTATTGAATTTATGTTTGCGTGTTTAAGGTCCTTTGGAAGTTCTTTAAGCCAGGATGTTGAGTTCTTAAGTAAGGTTACATAATAAATTTGCCAATCGATTTCCCGGTAATCTAGTGAGATAACCGAAGAATTTCATTCTTCTTCTCCAAATGTCAATTTCGATGTGTGAGTACTTTTCTGTTGTTGCTCCTAAGATTTTCCTAATTATCTTCCTCCCTTCTTTTTTGATTTCTTATTTTCTGTTGAGCGTCAGTGTTTCAATTGCGTACAGGAATGTTGGGTTAATGACTGTGTTGTAAAGTCGAATTTTATATGTCTTCACATGGATTTTTTTTTTTTGTAGATGTTTTAGACTTACTCTAAGTTTTTTAAATTTCTAGGAGACAAGTTTGTTGTGAAATATATTCAAGGCCTATCAGTTCGATAAACCGGTCAATTGTACCAAATTTTGTGTCAGGCTCTTGATATACGAGGGTTGGAACAAAAATCATGACACCTATCTTTTGTTTATGAAGTTACCAGTCCGGTTGGAAAATGTGACATACACAGACGAAAGGACAAGGTGTTAACTACATGTGTCGACAATGAATAGAACTGAAATATCGTAACACACTAATTTATCACGGTAGTATACAGGGTAATATTGGCCTTCCCGGTGCAAAAGAATGACAACACAGTACACATAAAGTTGACATGACAAACCTGGGCCTAAAGACCCACAAAGTAGTCCCCTGCTACTGACACCACACTCTGCCAACGATGTGGGAGGCGCTGAATATCATCTGGCGCAGCATTTTCCGCACCATGTGTGAATCGGGTCACCTGTTGGCGCACAGCATTTGCAATGTCCTCTCGTGTTGCAAACCACCTACCAAGTAGTGGTTCCTTAATCTTTCGAATGAGATCAAAGTCACAGGGCGAAATGTCGGGCGAGTACGGTGGGTGCTCCAATTCTTCCCATCCCCAACGTCGCAGTACCTGCCCTACACACTCTGCTTTATGAGGTTTTGCATTGTCGTGCAGGATTATTGCACTGTCCACAAGATCCGAACGTTTCTTCCGAACACCACTTCGTACCTGTCGCACCAGGAAGTCCCTGTAGTACTGTGTGGTCACTGTTCTGCCATGTGGAACAAAGTGGCAAACAATGACACCCCTGACGTCATACGCTACGATCACCATCAATTTGACTGGGGATGGATTCTGACGGACCTTCTGCCTCCTTGGTGATCCAGCATGTCGCCACTCCGCGGACTGACCTTTCAGTTCTGGTTCGTATGCCCTGGCCCAAAATTCATCGATGGCGATTATTCGTGACAAGAGTTGATCGCCGTCCTATTGCCAGCCGTGCAAGGTGGTCGGAGCATATTGCATAGCGCACCCACCTTTGAACTTGCGTCAGTGCATGCGGTACCCAAGGCGATGCGATTTTGCGCAACTGCAACTCTTTACGCAATATCCTGTGGACGGTGCGTTTCTCGATGCCACTTGCCCTCTCTAACTCCAGTAGCTTCCATCGTCTGTCTTCATCCAGGAGCTGCTCGATGACGGCACGTGCCACGTCGGTCCGCACACTGACAGATCGTCCCGAATGTTGCTCATCACTGATTGACACACGTCCTTGCTAAAACTTTCCTACCCACCGTGCTACTGTACGGTATGGTAGGACATTATTCCCAACGGCTTCCACTAATTCACTGTGACATTCCATCGCATTTCTCCCTCGGAGAACGGCTATTTTGACAGGTTACTTCCATCTCGCACGACACTCACCAACCGACTGATTTCATATCCCTCGCTGCGCTACTACCACCTATCACAGAGCCATCTGTTGTTCTGCATACACACTATGCCTGCAGAACTTCCACACGACACATATACGTTCACATATCTACAAGAAAAAAATAGTTGCCATGACTTTTGTCCCAATCTTCGTGTCATTATTATTATTATTATTATTATTATTATTATTATTATTATTATTATTATTATTATTATTATTATTATTATTATTTGTGGAAATGTCCATCTCCTTCGATTGAGAGGACCACGGGTTCAATTTCTAACTGGGTGTGGTTAATTCATCTGACGCGAGGATTGGGTACTTGTGTTTGTGTCAATACACTTCTCTTCAATTTCACACGACACATCAAAACTATCAACCGTCACAGGCACACGCAATAATGAATACATTACTTCATATAAGATTTTTGACAAGAAGGGCATCCGGGAGTAAAACCGGGCCAAATCCTCAACCCGTTCCAATCCCAATAACTTGAAAGAAGCCAAGATATAATTGTTATTTCCGTCAATATTATGCGGTAGAAATTACCTGTCACTGGCCGTTGTAATTTTGGACGTAAATAAATAAATAAATAAATAAATAAATAAATAAATAAATAAATAAATAAATAAAATAATAGATATATCAAATACACATATTCACCATCCTTCTGCCAAGCATAGTGACAATATTTCACTGGACATAAATAACACTACATTCAAGTGACAATAAAGAAAATATCATTTCAGGATCATATTTTGTTTCCGTCATATTCAGCCGGACATTGTGATGCGTATCCTGACTGATGTTATCTTTTTAAGTATTAAACTGATCCATCAAAGGAACAAGGTCGTATGTATGTGCGTGTATAGAATATCTGTGTCACACTAAGGCCAGTGGATGATGGAACAAATATAAATACGAATATAAATACTCTTTACAAAATCTCGACGTATATTACTTGTGTATTATGTAAAATTTCCCTAGGAATGATCCATTTTGATATTATCTTGTTTCAAAAACACAGCCTCAATGAAAATGTTAACGAACATCTCTACAAAGTATGGCGGGCCATAGTCACAGCAAAAATCACAATATTTTAATGTTGAAAGAATTTCTTAGTAGGCCAAGTAGAGAGCTCCGTACTAAGCCATTTCAACTATTCTGCTGAAAGTTGAAGAACTAAAGGGCCCGAGAAGGTTTCAAACTACGAGTCATGGACAGTTCTATCAAACTAAAAAAACAAATTTCGAAAATCACTTCCGGCCTAAATGCAATTCCAAAAAACAACCTTAAATCGCTTGTTTCATTACTCGTTTACATTTTGATTTAAATCCTAGCCAAATTATTTCTGTAATGTGTTCTTTTTTTTTTTTACAAACTGCTTTACGTCACACCGACACAGATAGGTCTTATGCCGACGATGGGACAGGAAAGAGGTATGAGTTGCAAGGAAGCAGTCGTAGCGTTGATTAAAATACAGCCATCTTCAGAACTGCTGACAGTGGGGTTCGAACCCACTATCTCTCGGATGGAAGCTCACACTTGCGCACCCTTAACCGCATGGTCAACTCGCCCGGTGTGTTCCTTGGTTCAGGCTTTTTTTTTTTTTTTTTTTTTTTTGACAAAGTCCACACCGAATATAGCTTAAGTGAAACTCTGCATTGGCTCACAGCGTTCGTAATGGTGCTTGAGTGAAACAATGCATTGACTCACATTTTTTTTTGTAATACATATCTTTATTTCCACCATAGTACATACCATCGGTTAGGTAATAAGGATAAAAATCCACTAATTCCCCCTATGTCTAAATTTACAATCTATTAAATCTACTCTGTAACATCCCACACACGCGCGGATTCCCAGCACCACACGTAAGATGCTACCTTAACTACAATCTACACTAACATGCTAGCCAGGTATTCTACTGCCTAAAACTAAATTAAAAGAACTGGCTGGTCGTGGTACAGAAGAAATATATGAGAAAGTACTGGTGTTAAATAAATTACAGGGGGGGGGGGGGTGAGTTGAGTAAGTGTATTGAGACGAAGAGGGGGCGAGACAAGGTTGTAAGCTGTCACCGATATTATATTTATTGTTAATAAATAATATTTTAGAGAGAGACATGGAGGAGAGAGGTGGCAATGTCCTTGGATAGGGAAGTGGGAGGTACCGGGCCTGCTATTTACAGATGATCTATTGATTTTGGTACTAACAGCATTGACTCACATTAGCGCTCGTAGTGCTAGAAAAAGGCAAACTGCTAATCTAATCGGCCGGATAACGATGATTAAGAAAGTGATTGTACTTTTTAGGAATAAAGAAATAAATAAATAATATATTCTCATATTTTATTATATTTTATTTAACTAAAATTCGTAGCTTATATTCCTAGATTTTGGGTTTTACATCCAACTAAGTACATTTTTGACGGTTTTTGGAGACACCGAGGGGCCGAAATTTTGTCTCGGAGAGATTCTTTTACGTGCCAATACATTTATCGATACGAGGCTGACGTATTTCAGCACGTTCGACTACCACCGGACTAAGCCATGATCCAACATGCCAAGTTTGGTTCAGAAGGCCTGTCGCTCAACCGTTTGAGCCACATAGCCCGGAAATCAAATAATAACAATAATAATAAATAATAATAATAATAATACTCAGACAAGATGATGGGCTATCTCCGGTTCTCTTCAACTGTGTTTTGTAGATCATCCGCTAATGGCAAAAAGAACTGGACAAGAAAGGACTGCTCAACCAAGTATACTGTATATTGGAGGATTAAAAATGACATCAAGATAAACTGCCTTGTGTTCGCAGATGACCTCGTGATCCTGTCTAGAAACACTAATGCAGCTACAGAGCAGATATACAGTATATATATGTACTAAAGCAGGAAGCAGTTCAAGCAGGACTATAAATTTCCTTTGGAAAACCCAAATATATGGCCATTTCAAAACGGCCCCTCATCACTTGAAGACAAAGCATGTTAAGAGTTGTCAGCTTCAAGTACTCCGGAGAAATCGTACAGCTGAAAACTAGCGAGAGAGAAGTCAACTACATCAGGCGAGAGAAGATGGTCGCTACTTTTTGCAGGAAACATGCCTTGTACAAGAGGAAACCCATTTCAACGCCAAACCTATCTGGAGGGATGTATTCACTATTACGAGTTCCGAGCGAATTGGCTATGCGGTTAGGGTCGCGTAGCTGTGAGCTTGTATTTGGCAGATGATGGATTTGAAACCCACAATCGGTCCCTGAAAATGCATTAATGCGGCGTTAGGCGACTAATAAAAACAAAAACAAAAAGATGCTGTGTGTTTCTATGGTGGTTTGTAGTGTAGTGTGTTGTGTGCGTATGAAGAGGAATGCATTGGGACAAACGCTCACACGCAGTTAAAAAGCGACCTAGCCGGGAATCGAACCAATAACCCTCTGGAGCGGAGTTTTTGACGCTGACCATTAAGCTAAGGAGCCAATCACACCAATATTTTATATTAAAGTTACCTTGAAGTACTGCATAGGTTTATTGTTGGTAATACATATAACGGCTGGCCTGGAGCCCTCTGAGGATGGGGGTTCGTAGAAAATATCCACCGTATCACCTGCTTGTGGTACGAGACGGCTAAAAGGGGTCGGCGATGACGAGGCTCTTAGCTGAGTCCTGGAATTGATTCCACTGAGTTTCCCCAGGCTCCTCACTTCACCAGTCCTGTTGGTCAACTATTGTTTTTTAAGCCTGGTGGTATTAAGTCTGTGAATGGTAGGGAGTCTTTCATTTTCACACTCTTCGTAGCCCTTTGGCCGATACCTTCATTTGTCGAAGTGTTCGACCTCTTCTTTTTTCCTGTGATCAGTGTTAAAAGTTGATGGTTGCCCAATTATATTTTTATTGAAACAATAATTACCACCACCTTATCGCTGTCATGGAGATAGAAATAGAGATAATAATAATAACAACAAGGTTTCGGATAAAAAGGAGATTAACTAAAGGTATAATTTCTAGGGAGATTATTAACTATTCATGAATAAAATCAGTGTATATTGTATTTGTAAATTTTATTATTTATTGAGAACTACTAACTAAACGAATCTTCATTTTACTTTAATAATATTACACTGATTTGTAAACTTATAGTTTCCTGTCATGAATATATATTTGTGACAATGAATAAATATTCTTTTTTTACAGAGAGATTTCCAAGGATTCTGAATAAAGACATGAATATATATATTTGTAACAATGAATAAATATTCTTTATTTACAGAGAGTTTTCCAAGAATTCTGAATAAAGACATGAATATATATATTTGTGACAATGAATAAATATTCTTTATTTACAGAGAGTTTCCCAAGAATTCTGAATAAGGACATGAATATATATATTTGTGACAATGAATAAATATTCTTTATTTACAGAGAGTTTTCCAAGGATTCTGAATAAAGACATGTATATATATATATATATATTTGTGACAATGAATAAATATTCTTTATTTACAGAGAGTTTTCCAAGGATTCTGAATAAAGACATATACATAACTAACTCAACACTTCTGAATAAAATTATTTGTTGGTATATTCCTATGTTGCCTGCTGCCATTTCTTGATGGATACAGTACTTTGGTATCCATCTCTTAGCACAGGCCAGAGTAAAGTGTAGCTTCCACCGAAGTCCCAGTCTCATCCATGGCTGTGACAACATGGAAGCTGCTGGGGGATGGGTGGTGCTGAGTAATGACATTCAGAGAACGACTAGTGCATCTGAGTGTTATGAAAGGTGTTGCTCATAGGGTCAGTCGTGCTGCAATAGCACTTTCTGACCCAGTGAGGAAAGCAATGGCAAACTACCTCACTCCTCGTCTTGCCTAGTACGCCTCATTTTGGTGCTGCCATTGGATTTTGCGGTTTCCTTATAACCGCATAACCTTTGGTGGTGCTATTTGAGGATCAAACCAGCCTCTGGGCTGATGACCTGAAAGACAGGCAGATATTTCTATGCTGCTTAAGTTCAGTATTATGTTTCTGACAAAGTGATATTCTTCTTCTTCTTTATCAGTTTACCCTCGGTTTTTACCTCGGATTCAGCGAGGGATCGCACCTCTACATCCTGGAACTTCAGACTCTTGGTCGGGGGATACAACAGGGAGGATGACCAGTACCTCGCCCAGGCATTCTCACCTACTATGCTGAACAGGGGCCTTGCGGGGGATGGGAAGATTGGAAGGGATAGACAAGGAAGAGGCAAGGAAGCGGCCGTGGCTTTAAGTTAGGTACCATCCCGGCATTTGCCTGGAGGAGAAGTGGGAAACCACGGGAAACCACTTCCAGGATGGCTGAGGTGGGAATCGAACCCACCTCTACTCAGTTGACCTCCCGAGGCTGAGTGGACCAAGATCCAGCCCTCGTACCACTTTTCAAATTTCGTGACAGAGCTGGGAATCGAACCCGGGCCTTCGGGTGTGGCTGCTAATCACACTAACCACCACACCACAGAGGCGGACAAGTGATATTGAATGTGACGTCGTCTTAGCCGCACCATGTTGGTTTTCTAACCTATCTTTCGGGACCGGCTCTATGGCTTAATGGTTAGCATGCTGACCTTCCACCCAAGGCCTCCCAAATTTTATTCTAGGCCTGGTTGGGCAATGTGGGCTGAGTGATAGCCTTAGAATTCACCTTAGGAAGGGCCCCATCCTCATAGACGCGAAAGATATGCACCAGGTTTATACGGAGGCTAAACTCATATTTCGGGCCACACGTATCACCTAACAGACGATATCTTGTTACATTGTATTATAACTGTTTGTGAGTTGTAGGCACGTGGCCCGTTACTGGAACGTGCTGTAGTTCAGATTTTTTAATGTTGATGTAAAGATTGTCATCATATCATGATTTGGTTGTGCTATTGAAGTTCTGTTGTAATCTTTCAGTAGCTATATTGGGATCGTTCAAAATGGTGTCATCAGGATATTTAAAGTATGTATTTCAACGTGCTGTAGAGTTTCGTTTATGTTAATAACAAACATGTTTTATAACACTTAGACAATGAAAAAATTCCTGATGGAATCCTCTGAGACTGAAAACAGTGTGTAATTTTTGTGGTTATTAATTACCGTTATTCTATGATTTAAAGACGATGGTAATGTAATAATAATAATAAAAGCGCACTCCGAAAGGATGAAAACCTGGTGGGCCCGCAAGAAGACAAACAGCTGAGATTTCGTTGTTCTTGGTGGCCCTAAAGATGAATAATAATAATAATAATAATAATAATGATAATAATAATATAAAACCCCTTTGCCTTGGTGTAGTTAAGGCAAAGGAGCCTTCTCTCGCATTAAACCGAGTTTAACAAATACATGAAACTGTTTAATTTTGCTTCAGAGAATATTATGCGATTATAGTCAACAAAATATCAATATTAACAAAAAATATTAAACTTAATTACTTAGAAATCGCTCATGATTTTGCACTATTTGCAAATAATATAGAAGAAGCTAACTTTCAAATAGAAAACTTGTAAATATAGCAACAAAAGTTGGCTTAAAAATCCCATGTGAAAAAGCAAAAATATTGCCGAACTTCAAAGTTAAAACACCAGTTATTGTAATAAACAATACCAAACATATCTTGGTGAAATTATAACCTGGAACTCCAATGAGAGAGGCAGAATATTTGAGGAGATTCTGTTCAAAAGGGGCTACTTCCACCTTACGAAATAATAATAATAATAATTATTATTATTATGCGTGAATGGTCCCTTTCGGAACACACGAAGCTTTATTTATGATTTCGTTTGCGGAGGATCCAGGATGCTTTCATCTGTTGACTAAAGATCCTTTTCCTTTCTTCCGTCCACTTGGTACCTGCTCTTTTTGGTACTTCTCTGGAGTAACTTCCCAATTGTCAATTTTCTTTCTATATATATTTCGATACAAAATGTCTTCACAGAGAATTTGTGCGTTCTTTATGTCTGCTTTTGTTTGTTGTATCCAAGGAAAATTCTTCAGTTTGTCAACTCTTTCAAGAACTTGGTGGGTTAGTCTAGTTTCTGGAAGCCTCTTAACATGTCCATAAAATTTTAGCCTTTTTTCCTGAGGTCTGCCGCAATATTAGATATTTTTTTGTGGATTTCCGGGTTTGGAGGCGGTACCCTTCTCCCGTGTGTCTTGGTCCTAAAATTTTCCTCATGATTTTTCGCTCTTCTTTTAGGATATTTTCCAGTTCGCCCTTTCTATGAAGCGTTAGAGTTTCCCCTGCATATAAAGCCTCCGGTTTGATTAAGTATTGTAATGTTTAATCTTAACGTGGAGAGACGTACATTTTTTGCTGTAGATTTCTCTTGTTCTCCAATAAGCTCTTCTGAGTTTTTGGACACGGTTGTTTTGGGCTATTTTCTCTTGTCCGGTTGGTTCGAGAATTTCGCCCAGGTATTTGAAGTGAGGGACTCTGTTGATTTGTCCGTATTTTGTATTGAGACTATGGATGTCTAGTTTTGCACAGAAAAATTCAGTTTTCTGGAAGAAGATATGAAGTCCGACCTTTCTGGCACATTCTTGGAGAATTTCAACTTGCTTTATTGCTGTGACTTCATCGCTGGACAAAAGGGCCAGGTCATCTGCGAAGGCTAAGCATGGAATTTCAAGCTTGTTTTTTCGTGTCCCGATGTTTACTGGGTTCCAGCTATTTTGTGCTTTCAGTTCGTTTTTCCATTCCCTCATAACCTTATCTAGTACGAGGTTGAAAAGGAGGGGTGATAGTCCATCTCCTTGCCGGACACCAGTTTTTATCAGGAATTCGTCTGAGATTTCTCCCATGAATTTCACTCTTGACTTCGTGTCAGTGAGGGTCTGTTTGGTCAAGTTTAGCGTTTTGGAGTCTAGTCCCTGTTCTTTCAGGATGTTGAACAGAGATTGACGATCAACTGAATCATAAGCCTTCTTGAAATCTACAAAGGTACAGATGATTGGAAGGTTTCTGAGGGCCCTGAATTTTAGAGCGGTTTTGAGGTTGAAGATCTGTTCAGTGCATGATCTGTGAGGGCGGAACCCAGCTTGATATTCACCAATTTTATACTCTAGTTGTTCTTGTATTCTTTTCAACAGGCATGCAGAGAAAATTTTGTAGCCGACTTCAAGGAGGGAGATTCCCCTATAGTTGTTCACATCAGTTTTGTCTCCTTTTTTGTGAAGTGGATGAATCAAGGCACATTTCCAGTCTTCTGGGAGTTTTTCATTTTTCCAGATTTTCTGTATGATTTCTGTAAGTTCCCTGAGTGAATTTGGAGCAAGATTCTTAAGGAATTCTGCAACAATCCCGTCTCTTCCTGAGGTTCTGTTGTTCTTTAGTCGTTTAATGTGGCTCTGAATTTCTTCCTGTTTTGGTGGAGGTGATTCTGGGTGAGTGAAACTGGATGCTTCTTCAGGAAATCTTTCAGTGGGTTCGGGGCAGTTAAGAAGTTCTGAGAAGTACCGTGCAAGTTCTTGGCAGTTTTCTTTATTAGTAAGCGCCAATTTTCCGTCTTGTTTCCTAAAACATAAGTTCTGTGGAACGTATCCTCGGATTTTTTCTGTGAATGTTCTGCAGAAATCCCTTGTGTTGTGGTTTCTAAAGTTTTCTTCAATTGACTCCAGTTGTTCTTTCAGGTGCTTTCTTTTCTCTTGCCTGATGGTTTTGGATACTTGTTTTCTGGTCTCATAAAATTCTCGTTGAGTTTTCTGGGATTTTCTACTGTTGTATTTCTGAAACGCAGATTTTCTTATCTCTATGGCTTGGTTGCATGTTGAGTTCCACCAGGGGTGTTTTGCATTCCTTTTTAAGGGTACCATTTCTCGTGCCTTCTGTATGATTTTGGTGTGGAATTCTTCCCATGTTTTCGTTGGTTGATTTTCCCATGCTTCTTTTAGATCCGTAACAGGAATCTGTTTTATGTCAAATTTCTGTTGTTGGATTTTCTTGAGGTGGTATTTTCTTGGGGTAAATTTTACTTTAACTCTTGTGAGATAGTGATCAGAGTCGATGTTTGCTCCTCTTCTCACTTGTACATCATGTACCTCTTTCTGTAGCTGATACGAGATAGCTACATGATCAATCTGAAATTCTCCAATGGATTCAATGGGGGACCTCCAGGTTTTTTGTTTCTTGGGATGCTTCCTGAGGGATGTGGACATCATTTTAAGGTTGCACTGTTGACATAGTTCAATGAGCCTTGAGCCGTTTTTGTTCGTAAATTTGTGCGCCGGGTAGAGTCCGACAGTTTTCCTGTGTTCCTTTTCTCGGCCGATTTGTGCATTGAAATCGCCTAAGAGGATTTTGACGTCATCCTTTGGAATTTTTGACATCACTTTTTCAAGTCTGTTCCAAAATGTGTCCACGTTTTGGGGATTCTTCTTGTTGTCTATATTTGTAGGGGCGTGTGCATTTATTAATGTATATTTTTTATTGGCACACTGAATCCTCATGGTCATTAGGCGATTGCTGATGGAATTAACTTCTTGGATCGAGTTCAGTATACTTTTATGTACTACGAAGCTCATGCCAAATAAAGGGGTCCTATTTAGAATCTTTTGGTCTGTTTTGCTTTTGAATATACGGTAATTTCCATAATCCAAGGTAGCATCATCAGTAAATCGAGTCTCCTGCAGGGCAAGGATAAGAATTTTTTGCCGATCAAGTTCTGTGACTAAATTTAGTAATTTTCCTGGTTGTATCAAAGTGTTGATATTGAATGTACCAATGTACGTGGAGGTTTTGTGGGATAGTTTACCAGAGAGCTCCGACTCTCTCCCATGTTTTCGTGGTTGTCCAGGCTCCCCAGAATCCGAAAGCCTGGTTGCCGTCTCAGTGCGATGGGTGGATTGGATACCACCTGGGGTAATGTTGTTAGTACGCTCACGAATCATGTTTGGCTTGTAATAGGAAATCCAGCAGTGCTGGGTGCTTAGAACCAGGGATTGTTAGTTCCTGGAGCTTGGTATTGCCGCCGCACCTACAAGGTGACATACGCGGACCAGTAAGCCGGTGGATACCACTCAGACGCACCTGGATTTTAAACAGGCTTTTTATTACTATCCCAAAAAGCAAGGGTGCCTCATCCGCTAGTTCCGCCGTACCAATGATCTTCATCTCCGCCTTCACTGCCGTTGAGGTCTTCACTCGTAACCCTGAGCTGGGACCCTTACCAGATGATACACACCGGGTCAGTGTGCTCTGGGACTCACATAGGCAGGGGCGCCACTCCCTGGGCAGGGCTGCCTCCGAAGAGGGTCCCTACCTGCTACCTTTTAATAATAATAATAATAATAATAATAATAATAATAATAATAATAATAATAATAATAATAATAATAATAATAAACCCCTTTGCCTTGGTGTAGTTAAGGCAAAGAAGCCTTCTCTCTCATTAAACCGAGTTTAACAAATACATGAAACGTAAAATAAAAGGCACATGGAAACTATCCATGATCGTGTTTGGTACAACTTTTAAGGAATTACATCTTCCTGGTCTGGATTGTATATGACAATTGATAATATTCAACTGCTTTAATGTATGTCGACGAAATAATGATTTACCTGGCCAACATACAGGAGGATTGCTAGTGGCTTTACGTCGCACCGACAGAGACAGTTCTTATAGCGACGATGAGATAGGAAAGGCCTATGAGTTGGAAGGAAGAGGCCGTGCGCTTAATTAAGATACAGCCCCAGCATTTGCCTGATGTGAAAATGGGAAACCACGGAAAATCGTCTTCAGGGTGCCGACAGGGGTATTCGAACCCATTATCTCCCGGATGCAAGCTCACAGCCGTGCGCCCCTAACCGCACGGCCAACTCGCCCGGTCATACAAGAAGAAATCTCTTTCGAAGCATGTTAAATTTTAACAATGCAATTCCTTCATTAAACCTGAAGTGACTTACGCTAGTAAAATACTATTTAAATTGAACACCAAATCAACAACAGATAGACTGTAGAAGGTTGACAAAAGGATTATCTGAACAATCATTAACAAGAAGCACCAGGTAGATAGACAGCGGAGATTGCTGTCTAATGGAGTGGTGTACCAGGAAAGTGTCCGACTCGTTGGCTGAATGGTCAGCGTACTGCCCTTCGGTTCAGAGGGTCCCGGGTTCGATTCCCGTCCGAGTCGGGGGTTTCAACCTTCATTGGTTAATTCCAATGGCTCGCGAGCTGGGTGTTTGTGCTGTCCCCAACATCCCTGCAATTCACGCACCACACATAACACAATCCTCCACCACAATAACACGCAATTACCTACACATGGAGATGCCGCCCACCCTCATCGGAGGGTCTGCCATACAACTGCTCCACCCGGCTAGAAATAGCCAATCGAAATTATTAAACCAGGAAAGTGTGTCAACAATAGGCACAATGAGAAAAAGGAGAATCATCTTTTTCTGTCATACATTATATCAAGATTAGATGGTGCCTCCGTGACGTTGATGGTAGCGCGTCGGCCTCTCATGGCTGGGTTCTGTGGTTCAAATCTCGGTCACTCCATGTGAGATTGGTGCTGCACAAAGCGGAGGCGGGACAGGTTTTTCTCCGGGTACTCCGGTTTTCCCTGTCATCTTTCATTCCAGCAACACTCCCCAATATCATTTCATTTCATCTGTCAGTCATTAAATCATTGTCCCAGTGGAGTGCGACAGACCTCGGCAGCCGGCACAATTCCTATCTTCACCGCAGGATGGGGGCTTCAATCATTCGATCCCTGACCCGGTCACTCACTCGAAAACAGTTTGTAGGTGTTCATATCAATCAAGATTAGATGAAACCAGGCTACCCAAGCAACTATTTAAATGCTTTTGCGAGGGCTCATCTTTTTCAGCTTCCCATGAGCGATAAAAAAGACACAATGACATAACAAAATGATTTTATCACTAAAATTTTAGTAGTTTCATATTTATTTTTCCACATAATCGCCTTTATCGTGTCGTGACACCAGCTTTTCAGTGCCATCTGCAAAGAAGTCTGCCGCCAGTGAGGTAATGCCCATCTGGACAGCGTCCAGAAATTCTTCGTTTGTACTACACAAACGGATGTTTACGATCAATTAAGTTTCTACAGCTATCCCAGGCATTTCAAGGTCTTCTCTGTAAACAATTGTGACTCAGCACTTAGGATACTGGAAAATTTGTTCACGTTGGGTCCCAACAATGTTGACAGAAGATCACAAAACTCAGCGAATGGCGTCATGGCGTCAGCCGTAATGCTTATGATGCGTTACCATAGTGAGGGGCAAGATTTTTTAAAGTCTATCGTTAACTGGCGATGAAGCTTGGATTCTGTATTACACTCCAGAAACCAAAGAACAGTCTAAGCAATGGATGCATCCTTCTTATCCAAACAAACCAAAAAAAGTTTAAATTGACACTGAGGAACTGGAAAACAATGCCTGCCGTTTTTTGGGACCATAAAGGTGTCTTGTTGGTGGACTTTATGGAGCAGGAGGCTGTTCAATCACACATTACCTCACTGGCGGCAGACTTCCAAGTAGGGGGCATCGGGAAGTTGGTGTCACGATAGGACAAATGGCTAAATCATTTTGGCGATTATGTAGAAAAATTAGTATGATACTACTAAACGTTTAGTGTTCAAATCATTTACTTATGTCATTGTGTCTTTTTATACCTCTCCGGAGGTTAAAAAGCCTCCGTACAAAAGTAAAACAAACAAAAAAATGGTTCAAAGAAGTGATGATTTAGAAGAGTTGAATATATTATAACAATGCAACCAATTGCAAAGGGTTCTGAAGAACAAACATATAAGACTTAAACTACAAACTTCGCAACCGAAACAATATGTCATATCTGACGCAGAAAGGGCAGCCAGATCGGAATGAATGAAGAGGTTTTGGGAGATGATGAAGATGATGAAAGCTAAAATCCCAGTTTATTCTTTGAAGACTTAAATGTATATGGTTTGATTTAAGTGCGCCAATGTGGGCGTAAAATATATGTAAATTAATAAATCCCAAAACCACCGAGCGAGATGACCGTATGGGTTGGATCGCTTAGCTTTGAGCTTGCACTCAGGAGATAGTGGATTCGAACCCCACTGTCGGCAGCCCTGCAGATGTTTTTTTGTGTTCTCATTTTCTCACCAAGCAATTGCTGGGATCACGCTCGCTTCCTTCCCAATCCTAGACCTTCTTCTATCCCATCGTCGCCATAAGACTTATCTATGTCGGGGCGACGTAAAGCAAATATAGTGACAGCCCTAAAAGGCCATGGCGTACCAAGCGACCGCTGTTCATCCTAACTGGAGTATGGTTCCAGTGTATGGGACCCTCACCAGGATTACTTGATTCGAGAACTGGAAAAATTCTAAAGAAAAGCAGCTCGATTTGTTCTGGGTGATTTCTGACAAAAGGGTAGAGTTACAAAAATGTGGCAAAGTTTGGACTGAGAAGACTTGCGAGAAAGGAGACGAGCTGCTCAACTAAGAGGTGTGTTCGCAGCTGTCGGTGGAGAGATGGCGTGGAATGACGTCAGTAGACGAATAAGTTTGAGTGGTGTCTTTAAAAATAGGAAAGATCACAATATGAAGATAAAGCCGGAATTCAACAGGACAAATTGTGGCAAATATTCGTTTATAGGGAGGGGAGTTAGGGACTGGAATAACTTAGCAAGGGAGATATTCAATCTAATTTCTCTGCAATCATTTAAAAAAAGGCTAGGAAAACAACTGATAGGGAATCTTCCACCTGGGCGACTGCCCTAAATGCAGATCAGTAGATACTGATTGAAGGCCTGCAGATTACGAGGTGTCGCGTGGTGAGCGCATCGAATCCTCTGGGCAGTTGTTCTTTGCTCTTTAGACCAGACCGCCAAATGACGGTCTATTTGCAACGCGCTCTGAGGCCTAGTTTAGTACTACACCTCTGACAAGATAATCTCTCCATTTTCCTTTCACCTTCCATTACTGGTTCGTTTATTCTGCTTGGTAAACCCCCGATCGATTCACACTCATTATGCTCTGTTCTTTCTATACACTTTCCATTCTTCAGTTCTATTCTATTCCTCCCTCCTATGGGTCCTTCCTTGCAGTTTACTTTTTATGTATATTTATTTCTTCTACCTCATTCATCCCTCAATCGTCTGATGACCTTGTGGTTACTTAGCAACGTGCATACGGCGAAACTAGAAACGTTAATATTGGAGCTGACATGATTCTGTCAGCTTTTGAATGCTAACAGCGAGTCATCTAGTGACGAATTTGAGTTCTACTTACTGCAGACCACGGCCGACTTGATGCGTCGCTCTAGATAGCTGGAGCGCGGTGAGGGATCCAGTCGGCCGTGTGCAGACCAACGGTGAAGCATACTCAAATTCAAAACTTCATTATTGTAGAAGTCTGCCTCGGGAACAGTTGAGATTTTCTTCCGAAGATGCGCCGCAAACTTCTCTGTGGAACGTAAAGAATTTGACCTTGTTTTGTTGACACAGCAAAAGGCCAAAAACACATTATCATATCTACCCTAATCTGTGATTCCCTAGTCTTGTCTTAAATAATTGCAAAGACTTAGGAAATGTATTGAATATCTCTGTTGTTAAATTATTCCAATCCCTAACTCTTTGCCCCAATTTGTCGTCTTGAATTCCAACTTTATCTTCATATTGTCCGACTCGTTGGCTGAATGATCAGCGTACTTGCCTTCAGTTCAGAGGGTCCCGGGTTCGATTCCCGGCCGGGTCGGGGATTTTAACCTACATTGGTTAATTCCAGTGGTTCGGGGGCTGGGTGTTCGTGCTGTCCCCAACATCCCTGCAACTCACACACGACACATAACACTATCCTCCACCACAATAACACGCAGTTACCTACACGGCAGATGCCGCCCACCCTCATCGGAGGGTCTGCCTTACAAGGGCTGCACTCGGCTAGCAATAGCCACACGAAATTATTATTATTATCTTCATATTGTGATCTTTACTATTTTTAAAAACGCCACTCAAACTTATTCGTCTACTAATGTCATTACGCGTCATCTCTCCACTGACAGCTCGATAGCAGTTTCGATACTGTACAATAACTTAACAGGCATGTAAATTTCAGGTTTTTAAAATTTTACCAATCTTCCACACTATAATAAATATTTTTCTCTGATCTCTCTTGTTTCCTTACACTCTTTCAGTAACCCCAATATTCTAACAAATACCAGAAGACCATATAGCTTGTAAGTAGAATTACAATATTCTTAGTGTGTAATTAGGAGGTGTACTTTAGTCCTCTTAAAAATCTACAGGCTGCTTCCAGTCATTCGACCGGGTCAGGAATGGAATGAATGAAGCCCCCATCTAGCAGCAAGGATAGGAATTGTGCCGGCTGCCGAAGCCTGTCATACTCCTCTGGAACAATGATTAATGACTGACACATGAAGTGAAATGATATTGGAGGGTGTTGCTGGAATGAAAGATGACAGGGAAAACCGGAGTACCCGGAGAAAAACCTGTCCCGTCTTGACTTTGTCCAGTAAAAATCTCGCATGGAGTGAGCGAAACTTGAACCACGGAACTCGGCGGTGAGCGGCTGGCGTGCTGCCGTCTGAATACCGTAAGTTTCAATTTACTCCTTTTAAATGTGTAAGATATTTATAATTGAATAACTTACTTTTATTTATTCTTATTTTTTTCAATTTTAATTATTTTTATTTATTTTTAATGGTTAGATTCAATTTCACGTTGTTATCAGCCTGCACATTCAGGAGATAGTGGATCCGAACCTACTTGTCGGCAGCCCTGAATATGGTTATCCGTGGTTTTCCATTTTCACACCAGGCAAATACCTTAATTAAGGCAACGTTTGCTACCTTCCCAATCCTAGTCCTTTCCAATCCCTTCTTCACCATGAGACCTATTTGTGTCGGTGCGACGTAAAGCAAATTAAACATACATACATACATACATACATACATACATACATACATACATACATACATACATACATACATACATACATTCAGCGTTCAGTCTGCAAGCTTCTGTGAATTTACTATACGTCGCCACAATCGTCTATTTGCAATGAGTGCTGTGCCCACATTTAGTTACACAAATCTTATCTTTAAATCTTTAAAAACCGAGTCTAACCATCGTCGTCTTGGTCTCCCTCTACTTCTCTTACCCTCCATAACAGAGTCCATTATTCTCCTAGGTAAGCTATCTTCCTCCATTCGCCTTATATAACCCCACCACCGAAGCCGGTTTATGCGTACAGCTTCATCCATCGAGTTCATTCCTAATTTAGCCTTTATCTCCTCATTCCAAGTACCCTCCTGCCATTGTTCCCACATGTTTGCACCAACAATCATTCTTGCTACTTTCACATCTGTTACTTCAAACTTATGAATAAGATATTCTGAGTCCACCCAGCTTTCCCTCCCGTAAAGCAAAGTTGGTCTGAAAACAGACCGATGTAAAGATAGTTTCGTCGGGGAGCTGACTTCCTTCTTACAGAACACTGTTGATCGCAACTGCGAGATCACTGCATTTGCCTTACGACACCTTGATTCAATTTCACTTACTATATTACCATCCTGGGAGAACACACATCCTAAATACTTGAAATTATCTACCTGTTCCAGTTTTTTATTACTAATCTAACATTCAATTCTATTGAATTCCTTACCTACTGACATCAATTTAGTCTTCGAAAGGCTCATTTTCATACAATACTCATTGCACTTATTTTCAACTTGCAAGATATTCGACTGCAGGCTTTCGGCACAGTCTGCGATTAAGACCAAGTTGTCAGCATGGGCCAGACTGCTTACTATATTTCCACCTAACTAAATCTCTCCCTGCCACTTTATACTTTTCAGCAGATGATCCATGTAAACTATGAACAACAAAGGTGAAGGATTAAGGCAAGAACTCATTCTACCATCAATTCTCACTGCAGCCCAATTGTGAACATAAATGCCTCTGATTGATCTTAATAATCTTTCCTTAATCCCATAGTGCCCCAGTATAGTGAACATCTTTTCCCTCGGTACCCTGTCATATGCTTTCTCTAGATCTACGAAACATAAACACAACTTTATATTCCTCCCGCAGATTTTTCAATTAGCTGGCGCTAACTGAAAATCTGATCCTGACAGCCCCACTGTGGTCTGAAATCACACTGGTTTTTATCCAACTTCCTCTCAATCCCTGATCGTACCCTCCCTTTCAAGATGCCGGTGAATACTTTGCCTGGTATACTGATCAATGAGATACCTCGATACTTGTTGCAATCCTTCCTGTTCCCTTGCTTATAGATAGGTGTAATAACTGCTTTTGTCCAATCTGAAGGTACCTTACCAACACTCCATGCTAATCTTACTACTCTATGAAGCCATTCCATCCCTCCCTTACCGCTATACTTCACCATTTCACGTGTAATTTCATCTATTCCTGCTGCTTTATGAAAATGGAGTTTATTTAGCATCCTTTCCATTTTCTCAAGCGTAATTTCACCAACATCATTTTCCTCCTCCCCATGAGCTCCGTTGTTCGCGACACAACCATGAAGATTTACGTTTACGTTGAGGAGATTTTCAAAATATTCCCTCCACCTGTCCAATGATTCCCTGGGATATATTATGAGTTCAAGCAAATTAAAAATAAAATAAATTATTTAATTAATCACAGATACATCGGAAAACGGCGATTAAAATGTGATGGTCACTTATATAGAATGGATAATAACTGGATCGAAAAGAAAATATTGAACTTCACTTACCAATGAAAATCACAATAATTGCCTACAAAAAATCAGTGAAGACCTCAATGAAATTGGCATTAATAAAGAAAGCATTCAAGATAGAATGAAATTCAGAACTTTAATTCAGAAACACATATTTTGTGTAAAGCCCACCAGACTCAGTACAGAATGGACTGAATAACGTAGAAAGGATTAAGAGATACTGAGAAGTAAGAAAAAACAAAAAACTATAATAAGTACAAACTCAAAAATTAATAAACAGAATACTAAATATCCCCGTTTCCCCCGAATTTTACTTTCCCTGGTCGAAATTCGTCCCCGGATTCTCCCTGGATTTAATCACATGCCCCCAGGTATCTTAAGATTTTCAGTGTACCAGTACTGCTAAAACACTAAAACAAGAATTTAGCTAGCTTCTATCTATCAACACTCGGTAGTTCCAGCAACTCCAGAAGCTAGTTCAACTGTCCCTGTGTCTCTGAATGCAGTGCTTCTGTGGAGAGAGATTTTTCTTCAATAAATATGATGAGGACCTCCCAAAAACCCGTGATAAATGGCAGAAGCTGTTCGAATGATGCTTCTCAGACTAAATCAAACATAAACTGGCCAGAAATATGCTACGAATTAGGGGTTAAGAGAAAACCTGTTTAAATATATTGACTCTTCCAACAAATACGAGAAGATTATGCGAATTAGTGTGCAATTAGAAAGTGTGGTTTAGTCTCCTCAAATATCTAAAATATTTGTAACTGAATTACTGTATTTAAAAATTAATTTTCAATGTCTAATCCCGGAATTTTGAGAAACCTTTGGTTAGACTTTGAGGTATTTTCTAGACTCGAACTAAGGCATTATTCGTTATTATTCGTCTTCTTTAGATACCCCCGCCCCCTCCTCATATTCCTCGTATAATATTGCATAACTTTGCTATTCTCTCTGGTGTCTTTCATGCTTTGGTTTACGTATATATATGTTCAGTCTTCAGCCCGAAGGCTCGTTGGACCTTCAACAGCTCGACCATTAACTGTCATAGCTGGCCTAGGCATCAATTAAGAGGCGTACAAGGGAAATGAAAAGTTAGATAGTCTCCAGATTGCTTTCTTCAGTGAGCCAGAAGTTGCTATTACATATCAGTCTGCCAAGCTGATAAGCAACATTTTCACACCATTCATAGCAGGGAGTGGCTGTATAAGGAATGGTATTGCTAGCATCACTCATAACTCAGTCACTTTCATATTGTCAAAGCCAAAGATAAGACTGAGACACATCAATGAATGTAACAAAATTGCTCTAGTCCATACCAGAAGACATAGCGCTCTGTAAACACTAGGCCTCAGTGGCAAAGACATCTCTGTTTAATAACTTAACGAAAGTGTACATTTCACTTTTACTTTCAATTTCACCTATCTTCTTCCCATCTATATATTTTTCTCTGGTGGTCTTTACATTCCTTTAGTAAAACATCTTGATGAACACTGTACCGGGCGGTACACCTCCACACCGCTAATTCAAATATTGCGCCAATTGAAACTTCTCTACTGGAGAAACTTGGAACTTTAACTACTGAACTAATTCCACGGTTATTCAGAAGATGTCACTGAGTGTTTTTTATTTGCCTTTTGTTTTTCAACGATTAAGAGGTTTGGACAATCTCTAACAGATGTCTCTACCCAAAACTATGGTAACATACTCTGGTGCAATGGAATTAACTTTCTTGAAGAAATATTGAATTCCTAAGTTTTATTTTTACTAAATTTTGTTCTGTGGTTTGTGGGTTGGCAATATAAATCCTTTCTTTCCGCCCGTTTTGAATGTAACCAATCAGGAATTTATGTAATTAATTTTCCACCAATAAGGTGTTTCTTCCTCGTCTTGTGTATTAGTTTTTGCTGTTATCCAATAAAAACGAAAGGGTGTGTCTACTCATTCCTGAAAGGTCTCGAATGTTCCACGAGGTTATTTAACTGCTGATTTTCTTGTCTCGGGGCCACTTCAGTATCATCTCTCTTAGTGCGTGAATATGTAGCAGAGGGCGGGAAGCGCCTCTTTCTTCTAGCAGCAGTTCTTCTACAAGGTAATGGCCTGTTAACATCTTCATTTCTTGCTAGCTCAGCAGTTTAACTCTCGGGGAGGGTTCGAAACATTTAGTATGTAACCTACCTTTTTAAAATGTAAATTCTTTTCTGTCTATGTAAAATCTACAAATATCTTTTACTGTAAAGCGGTGATAGAGAGTGCTTCACCCTCTCGAACTCCCCTTCATTTTTGAAAAGTAGGTGACTACGTTTTCATAACCGTTCTTCTCTTCTTTAATGTAGTAAAGTTTTTTCATACGTGTCACCTCCCTAGCTTGGGATTAGCCCCTGTATGATCGGCCTAGCGCCACATAGGTTTTAGACAAAAACTTGGTGTAGGAGTGCAAGTTATCGCCTCCATTCATTTTGTATTTTGGGCCATTTACTTAACCCGTTTTGTTTTCCTTCCTGCGAAGGCCCAATAGATTGGGTATTAGTTACCCCTGTTTCCTTGTGTGCCTTAAGGGCAGATAGAAATGAAGTTTGTTTTAGCCTTTGATGGGCTTGTAAAATTGAGAGCGGGTCTGCTCTTTTTCTTAACATTGTAATTAGGAGCAAGTGCTCCTCGTACTTAGGAGTTTTCTGCCCTTCAGCAATTGTGGTTGTGAGCTGAGAGCTCAGGAATTAAACTTGGGGCTCGAAGCCCAAATCTTGTAACGAACTGTAATTTGTTAATTTGTTGATCTGCTACTTGGTACCTGTTATACTCTGTTAATTGTTGATTTTGAAAAGAAAATATAACCTTTGTTAAAGTTTTAAATTAACTTTAATTTTGTAGTTGAGACCTATTCCAGCCCGCACCTTCTGTCACCCCTAACTACCACGGATATCTCCGTTACAAACACTAACGGAGATTTTAAAAGGTGCCCATATTCCAGTCTCTTGCATGTACATTGAAGCCAGATTCAGAGTACTGGTTGCATTGGTCGAGAGGAAATGTTTACTTCCAACTCGACTACTCTGTGTAAAATATTACGGATGTTTAGCCTCGAAGCCTTTGTTGGCCCACTATAACCAGGTACAAGGTTCAAATGACAATGCCTCAACGCCCCCCTCAAACCTATACAATATCATTAATCGACAACGAAAACAGGACTCATTTTTTGTGTTCGACAAGAATCCACTGTCAATGTTCTTCACAGCATTGTGATCACTTTGTTTGTAGTCCTGTATCATCATTTCCTTAATGGCTTTTAGATGTTATATGCTAAGCTAAAATGATCCTTCAGAGCCAGGAAGCATGTGATGTTTTTATTTGATGAAAACAGTCTTTAATGTCCGATATCTGTTCAAAAATCAGGAACCGGATGTGGGGGTTATCTGATAGTGCGTTGGTGAGTTCCCATACCATGCAGTGGATCAGACCTATATATTGTCCACTGATATCTCTGTTCGCTGTAGTTTCATCTCACTAGAGACATCATGAAAGCTTCTCTGTGCTTGTTGATAGTAGCGTTGGTTCTGTTGGTAAGTTTCGATTTATTCTTCTTCGAACTGAGCGGATTATCTATGAAACGTGTGGACGAGGTAATGGGTGAGAACAGGACGTCATCATTCTCCTTGAGTGTAGTGGTACCGAAGACTAGGAAACCGAGGGTATGATGCGCATAGGTATCACCCAAATATCACTGTAAAATTTGTCACAAATCGAACATAACAATTGCTTTTACACATATCAAGTGAAAAATCTCTGGCAAATTAAGAAATACCGTCGTTATTTGAGAAATATGAAAACATACTTAAGGCTTGTAGACAGGACTGGTTTATGTCGTATTCCGCTGCTGATGCCGTCCTTTGTTACTTTCTTGAGGTCCAGGGCTAGCACCGAGGAATGCGAGTGCTATGTCTGTGGATTCTCATTATCTTTGTCCATATGACTAGAGTGGCCAGCAACAACGGTGGCCAGTTCAAACAGCAAAATGGAGGTCAACAGAAAAATAACATGATCCCTGGACCAATAAATATTTTTATTTCTGTTCGAACGAAAGTGCTTGTTGATAGTAGCGTTGGTTCTGTTGGTAAGTTTCGATTTATTCTTCTTCGAACTGAGCGGATTACCTATGAAACGTGTGGACGAGGTAATGGGTGAGAACAGGACGTCATCATTCTCCTTGAGTGTAGTGGTACCGAAGACTAGGAAACCGAGGGTATGATGCGCATAGGTATCACCCAAATATCACTATATCCCTGGACCAATAAATCACCAGTCCACTGAATTTTTTCTTATGTACATTGGCCATACCATTTTGTCGCCTATTAAATATTGTATATCGCGATACAATTCATGAAATGATGTCATTGACAAGTGAAGCAATGAAACGAAAGCAAAGAACTTCAGTGAACACAGATATCACACACGAAATTGTTGAAAGTGTAAGACAAAAGGCATACGTGTGTCACTGTGAGCGCAACACCAAATGTACTTGTAAAGTGGTAAAGTACGTATACATAATATTCTCCAAAAATTAAATATTTCTTCATTTGCCAAAGATTTTTCACTTGATATGTGTAAAAGCAATTATTATGTTCCATTTGTGTCAAGTTTTATTGGTAGTCCATCATCTCTTCTCTTTACTCCCAAGTATTTCCAGCCCGAAGTTTTCAACATTTTAGTAACACTCCTCCTTTGTCGGAGTGGTGACTGGTTGATTACTTAATTCAGTTTTGTGAAAGAGGAATATAATTTTAAGTTAATTAATGTCATAGGTATAAAACATACAGAGGCTGAGGATATCGCTAACATAAGGAGTAAAATAGAAGATATAAGAACGCGCAGGTTTAACACCAGATCTGAGAAAATGAGAACGAAATTAAAAAGCTATAAGAATGTCCCCTAGCTACTTAACATCATCACCATTCAGTGTTCTGCAGATTTCCACTCAATCCTTCTCCATTCTTCACTCTCTGCCATATTCCTCTTCATTCTTTCATAGCCTCCTTCTCCTCTGCTTATATCGTTTAACATTTGGTATCTTCTTCTCTTTCTAGTACCGCCACTGACAAGCATTCCCTTCTTAAATTGTGTCCCTATTCCATTTTATGTAACAAAGGTACCTCGCTAAGTTTTTAACGAGAAAGCTTCAAGCTACAACTCATAGTAATTTCACGCTGCCGTCTTATCAGTACACAAACACTTCGTTGCTTTAATAGGCTATTCTCTCATTATGATGCTAGTAACAATGATACCTGCTACCTGGCGGTATCTTGGATCTACGTGGAGACAAAATAGATAATTAGAAAACTTGTGTGAAAATTGACAGTCTTATAAATATTACTATTTTTCCAACGACCTTCAGCTGATATGCTTCAAAATGAGGGGTCACTCACTGAAACCTTATCAGTCTTTTTTTTTCAAAATTTCGGTTACTGAAAGAGGATTATTAAATTATACATATTGAAAGCTTAATATTTGTATTACTGCTCGATTTACATTTTCTTTATTTTCAGGCGGCAGCACCAGAATATGGATCAGCCGGAAGTCTTCATGTGAGTATTTCTGTTTTATATTAAGAAGTGCTTCCTGATGGATTGAATTATTCATTTTTAGAGTTAAACACAGAACAAAGAGCTTATTTCATTTGTTAGTATATCACCTAGTGAAAAACATGTTATAATCATGTACATATAATTTAGCTATAGCGGATCTCCAACATGCCCAATAACAGACGACGAAGAAACTCTTAACGACAGCAAGGATTCTGATAATTTGGCATAGTTTATTTTCATTAAGTCAACCCAATTTGTAGCATATGACTGGTTCATGCTGGTCTGTCCTTCAAGTGTCCGTGCACTAATATGAGTGTTATTCCAGACAGCACCAAAAACAGCCTCTTAATTTGGACCAGATGCTATGGGAGCACCTCGACAGGAGGTATCCTTCCAAGTATCCCAGTTTTGGAGCTTATTAGTAGTCGGTACTCTTCTGTCACGAAACAGCCTGAGATACAGACATTACGACTCGAATGCATTCTGCCTTCTTTCTTCATAACATATCAACCTACTCGTCTCTGGAAAAGATCGTGAGTGAATAAATATCTGCTGTGATGCGACCTGGTAGATGGGGATAAACACTGCGCGCCCATTACAATGGGGCACAATCTATCGTTAAAAAAATATTCCATTAGATTGTATTCGTACCCATACACTACCAATACTGAGATACCAGCTGTGACCAGCACAGAAAGAATGGTTACCCAGAGCTTAAAAGCCTCATATGTCAAGTTGATTAGCTTGTACTTATCCGCATCAATTAAAACTTTATTTTTGCTAGTGGCTTTACATCGCACCGACACAGATAGGTCTTATGGCGACGATGGGATGGGAAAGACCTAGGAACTGGAAGGAAGCGGCCGTGGCCTTATTTGAGGTACAGCCCCAACATTTGCCTGGTGTGAAAATGGGAAACCACGGAAAACCATATTCAGGGCTGCCGACAGTGGTATTCGAATCCACTATCTCCCGGATGCAAGCTCAGAGCCGCGTGCCCCTGACCGCAAGGCCAACTCGCTCGGTATTAAAACTTTTCTCTTCGGAAATAACTCGAAAAGAGATGCGTGTGAAAAAACAATAAACACGTTTTGTACCAGTGATAACGCTGCCTACAAAACTCCGAGCGAGTGTTTTAGTTTTTCCAGTTGATATTCCCATGCCATATTCAGCAGCTATTATATTAAGATGGTGTACAACAGAGCGCTATAAATCATTCTCTGTGCAGACAAATGGTACCTGGTTATCAGCATAGAGCAGCGTATCCAGTTGTACGGTGTTATATTGAAAGAAGTCTCCAGTCTTTAAAAGAACGTTCATCTAAGTTATGAAAAGCAGGGGGAATAGCCGGCATATCTGAGGTAAACCACTGTCCATTGGTTTCCATTATGGTATGTGATATTAAGTCTTACTGCAGTTCAATTATTTGTGTATAATTTGGTTATTGCTAGGATCACCTGTTCACCATTTTGCAATGTTTCTAAAAATTTTGTGCTGTTTTACTCTTTCGAACGCCTTTTTGTATGTGGGTGTCTATATTGAATTCTGTATGCTTCTCTAACAAACTTTTGAGAGTGAACCAAGTTACACATGCCGATAAATATAGATAAAGACCGAGATTTTTGGTTTAGACTGAAAAACTCAATTTTTAAAACACTGTAGAATGAATAGTTAATGTTATTGATGGAATTATGAGGGATTCGTGGGGGTGTCTTAAAGTTACAGTAAAGACTTCTACATTGTTTTCAGCTGGTGAAGAGATCTCCGCAGTATCCCGGTGCAGGCGGCCAGGGTGGTGCTGGTGGTGGCGCTAACGCTGGTTTTGGTTTCGGTTTCGGAGGAAACGCAGGCGCAGGTGGAGGTGCTAATGGTGGAGCCGATGGTGAAGGCGGAGCTGGTGCTGGAGGTGGTGCGAATGCTGGTTTCGGTTTCGGAGGAAGCGCAGGTGCTGATGCTGGCGGAGGAGCAGGAGGTGGAAAATAGAAGACTAGGTGAGCCCCATTACTTGTAATATCACCTCAACACACCACAATATACACAAACTTATGTGTTCTTTCTTCTGCACGACAGTGTAATACACTATTTGTCTCTATCCGAAGGACCTCACCTATTACTTTCAGGCAACGATGCCTAGATTACGTTCTGGCATTTTATTCAAACTGCTGTCTTACGTTAATTGCAGATCAGCCTTTATTCATTCTGCATTTAGCCCATTTTTTACATTTAGGGACCATCGAGTTAGCTAAAGTTAATCTCCTTGAATACTACAATCACATTATCATAATAGGCTGCATCCTCCTCCTCATTATCATAATCATTACGTATTGGCTTTTGTACAAAATATACACTGACTGACAGTGACAATGCAACACCAAGGAGGAGTGGTTCGAAAGGGATGAAAGTTGGGGAAAAAACAGAGACGGCACGGTTGAATAATTGATGTTTATTTCAAACCGATATGCAGGTTACACAATGCGCACGGCATCGACTCAGTAGGATGTAGGACCATCGCGAGCGGCGATGCACGCAGAAACACGTCGAGGTACAGAGTCAATAAGAGTGCGGATGGTGTCCTGAGGGATGATTCTCCATTCTCTGTCAACCATTTGCCACAGTTGGTCGTCCGTACGAGGCTGAGGCAGAGTTTGCAAACGGCGTCCAATGAGATCCCACACGTGTTCGATTGGTGAGAGATCCGGAGAATACGCTGGCCACGGAAGCATCTGTACACCTCGTAGAGCCTGTTGGGAGATGCGAGCAGTGTGTGGGCGGGCATTATCCTGCTGAAACAGAGCATTGGGCAGCCCCTGAAGGTACGGGAGTGCCACCGGCCGCAGCACATGCTGCACGTAGCGGTGGGCATTTAACGTGCCTTGAATACGCACTAGAGGTGACGTGGAATCATACGCAATAGCGCCCCAAACCATGATGCCGCATTGTCTAGCGGTAGGGCGCTCCACAGTGACTGCCGGATTTGACCTTTCTCCACGCCGATGCCACACTCGTCTGCGGTGACTATCACTGACAGAACAGAAGCGTGACCCATCGGAGAACACGACGTTCCGCCATTCCCTCATCCAAGTCGCTGTAACCCGGCACCATGCCAGGCGTGCACGTCTATGCTGTGGAGTCAATGGTAGTCTTCTGAGCGGACGCCGGGAGTGCAGGCCACCTTCAACCAATCGACGGGAAATTGTTCTGGTCGATATTGGAACAGCCAGGGTGTCTTGCACATGCTGAAGAATGGCGGTTGACGTGGCGTGCGGGGCTGCCACCACTTGGCGGCGGATGCGCCGATCCTCGCGTGCTGACGTCACTCGGGCTGCGCCTGGACCCCTCGCACGTGCCACATGTCCCCGCGCCAACCATCTTCGCCACAGGCGCTGCACCGTGGACACATCCCTATGGGTATCGGCTGCGATTTGACGAAGCGACCAACCTGCCCTTCTCATCCCGATCACCATACCCCTCGTAAAGTCGTCTGTCTGCTGGAAATGCCTCCGTTGACGGCGGCCTGGCATTCTTAGCTATACACGTGTCCTGTGGCACACGACAACACGTTCTACAATGACTGTCGGCTGAGAAATCACGGTACGAAGTGGGCCATTCGCCAACGCCGTGTCCCATTTATCGTTCGCTACGTGCGCAGCACAGCGGCGCATTTCACATCATGAGCATACCTCAGTGACGTCAGTCTACCCTGCAATTGGCATAAAGTTCTGACCACTCCTTCTTGGTGTTGCATTTGCTCTGTCAGTCAGTGTATAATTATGGTGTAACTCAAAAAATCAAATACGAATTGTAGAATCGAATATCTTGTAGCCTAAAAATCAATTATGTGACAGAAACAATCTGACTGCATGGCTTGTGTCCAAAAATTGCTCTCTCCACTCTTCCAATGAGTGCTTCGTACCTAGTTGTTTCCGACCTGCTACTGGAGTTCTAGCAACGATACCTGTCACTGAGAGTTGGTTAATTCTCCACATTTTTTAATTCCTTTCCCAGTGCTGTATACTTATTACTTTTCTCCACCTGGGTGGCTTGAATATTGTGGTTCAGAGGGACAGAATTGTCTATCAAATAGACAACTTTGGCACCCGTAGTAACAAGGACAATATCAAAACGGTTTGTTAAGATTATCTTATCTGGTCACTTAGAACACAACTGACTCAGTATATGTCATGCTCCTTGTTTTCAATCCCTTTGGATGGCTGATGAAAGTATGCTCGGTCTAGGAGTTCTTATCCCACAGCATATTCTTCATACAGGGTTTTGGCTACATCACTGTGCCTGTTACAATTTTCTACAACAGCCAGTTATATGGTATGGTTTCTAGTGCCAAGGTGCAATCTGTGGCATCGTTCATCTGACACATTCTCTTTTAATTCGTGTCTTCTGTACTTCATTGTAACTATGACACAGTCTTGGACTGCCATGTGAAACCCTTCAGTTTCACTGAAGATTGAACCATGCTTCATTCATAAGTTGGACAACACACGGTCGACGTAATATTGGATTAGCATACGGGGGTGAGCATCGTGAAGCTCCTTTTGCTTCCAGATCATTCTGTGTTGGTTCATTGAAATAAAATTCTCACGGAGTTCAAATTGTGTGTCTGCGAATTGTAATGATCTGTATCTTAGAACTTATTTAACAATCGCCTCATACAGTGGATATATTTTATTAAATTATTATTATTAGTAGTAGTAGTAGCATTGCTATATTGTTTATTACTCTGTTTCAGTGGATGATCTACCTCCCTTGATAAACCTGAAGAGGATGAGTCAAGGAACTAATTCATGACTTCAAGTTACTATATGATTTTGTTGAATAAAATCTAAGGTCTAGAAAAATATGTGTTATTCTTATAACCCATTTACAACATTTGACTTGATGGTACTCATCATAGGGCAAAGTATTTTTAGATTTATGCGGAATCACGATTATGTCCTTTCATATTTAAAATCATACTGTTGACAGGAAGAACTCACGATGAAACCATTCTGGTATCAAGTCTGTACACAGGAGCTAAATAGGGTACGTGGTACAGTATCACATTCTTTGTTGATATTGTTAAAGTAATTTGAGATATAATTTCAAATGGTCATAATGCAGAGAATGATACTAAACAGAATATTATAAGACTACACAAGTCAGCTCGAACAATTTATGCAAAATATAAAATATACAGTGACTACTTGAAACATCTTACAAGAAGCAGAAAAATTCGCTAAGATGAAGTGAATGTGAATTCTATTTCAGTTAATACGCTATTGTACTGTAATATTTTGAATATCCCCTGTGAGAAGCTACTTAAACATAATCCGTTCAGAGTACTAAATAGAATGCAGCACTGTATGCAATCAATATAAATTTCATTTCAAACACCACCATTTTAGAGAAAGTTCAAGTTCCGGTAAACTTGGAGGCCATACTTCGCAGTTTTTGAGTTGGGGATATAATATGATGTGATTTTCAAATGCTAACGCCGATTATGTCATTATGATAAGAATTGGCAATTACCAATGTTATTGTAGTAAGCAGATTGACTCATTGGAGTGATTCAAACTGATATTATCCGACCGGCTTCTGCACAGTTACTCAGTTGCAGTCCGTTGCTAATGCTATCATCCCTCCTGAGTGTGCCCGAACAAAATCGGTTGGATGTGATTTTTACGAAATAACTTGTTTACCATAAAAATAAGCAGTGAAGGCTTGGTAATTCATTGTTAATTATGATTAGTACCATAGTATCTCTATCCAAAGCAGTAAACTATCTAATATCTACTGACATCTAACAATTGGCATGCGGGAAGTTCACTCACTACCTCCAGAACGTCATCTGATGCTGATAGGGTCATCAGGAGTAAGTTATCACTTAATCGGAAATGCATTCCCAGATTTGGTAGCAAAATTTCAAACAATAGAAACTTTGTGAAAACTGAGCTCCTTCGTATGTGAATAGTTATCATTAGATGCAATACACTTCTAACGAATACAAGTGCAGTCAAGTCATTATTCGTACGAGTCCGAAGTTTGGAATTAAGGAAGTTTTCGAAGAAATATTTTATGGTTGCTGCACTGTTGAGCCGATTATTCTAATGTTTAAAAAGAAGTGGTAGTCATTTATCGAGAGGTCTGAGTAATTTTGACTGAGGAAGAGACTTTCAGTGTAAACTGTGAGGCTTTTGGATTGCAATTCTCGAAGTTGGTATGAAACAATCCTGCTGACAAATCTAGGTTGGTTAACGCATAAAAGCCCGATGCATTTCGTTCACCTGGGTGCTGTACTACTCAAAATGTATGATTTCCCAAACTTTAAGTAGAAATAGTATCACCCACTGCATGCAAGCTAATCCACCATTATTTTGGATGAAGGTTTGATTTCAGTGCATGTTTTCGGACTTCACTAGCACCTATCCATTATACTGATAAGTGACGATTTTCGTATCAATTATTTTTTATCACATATTATTATTTTCAGAAGTCGAATGCCTTTTTCCGAGAGAACAGCTGTTCAAACATACAGAGCACGCTGTGAACTAGACTCAAACGATTTCCTGTTTACCGGTACATCTGACGATGTTTAAGCTGCACTCCCCAATACACTGGCACCATCTGGCGAAGCTGCCTAGCATGATAACCACATCATTTCGAAATCCGAAATTTCATGTGCAACATCCTTATAAATGCGTAGATTAGAAGAAGAAATTAATTCGCTTTACTGTGGTTGGCATTGCCCTGATAAATGTGGCACAGTGTTTTTGTGAACATGGGGTGACTGCGAAGTTATAACAGAGATGCATTCTAATACACTACTTCTCAGTTAAGGTTTAATTGAATTGTGAATTGCTAAAAGGGCGTAAGTCCACATTTGGGCGTTTTTAAATTATATGTATGAATTTCCTCTGGATTATACCCATCCTTTAGTGTTAAAAGTCATTAAATCCGGGACAATCTGAAGTTTATTCGGGGTAGTCAGTTCTTTCGTGAAGTGTTAAAAGGTAGTAAGTCCTGGATGTGTTGATGTTTCTCTCTACATTCGGAGTTTTGTAAAACACACATTTAAGCTAATTCAGCCAGGTTGTAGGAGACATTACGCTTCCTCACAACTTAATCTATCCTGAGGGTTCTATTCCCATCCGCACTAAAAAGTTGAAGGATATTGAGCAGCTCCTACCATACATTCCACAGGATAAGGAGGAAGACGATTTTTATAAACATATTTTAAAATGGAACAAGGTGGACAGTTTGGAGGCTGAGGGTGATGAAGACTAATTACTCTATCCAGGGTTTTAATGGTCAGTTTTAAAGAATAAAGGGGGTAACACTAAAAAACATTCTGTATTGATATTCAGGAGGATTGGCTAATGTAAATATTTATTGATTTCTTTCTATCTCTTCTGGTGATATTTCAGCATTAGTTTGTGATAATGTAAACACTCGTTGGCTTAGATAAGCTTGATAATTTCAATTTTTTTTAATTTTCAGAGATTGACTCTGTTTTTATTACTACAATTACCAATAAATAAAGGGTAATTCTAAAACAATGTCACTTTTTAACTGCAAATTCAATGAGGAAAACTGAATGAATTGTTAAAAGGACTTAATTCAACACAATCTAATCATAACAAAATGTATAAAATATTAAATTTATATTAAAGTTTTGGAGTTATATAGGTCGATCGGAAGTAACCGAACTTATTACAAGAGGTTTTTCGCTTCCGTAATGCAATAACGCAGGATACAATCACTTTTTCTCAGTTTTCTCAGAACTGGGGTCAATGGACTCATGCCTTTTAAACAATTCGCGATTCTTTTATAAAAGAGCCTTGGAGTATGTGTTTCATTTCGAGGGAAATGCAAAGGATCTATTTTCAGATTCATCATAATAGCAGGACGAATAGAAATGTATAGTGTGGCGACTTGTGCTGGTTGATTTGTTCCTTCACTACGCGGCGCTGGTGTAGATAGATAGGGATCAGCTCTCTCTAAACATGTGTTCCTAACTGGGAGTTGGTGTGATTTAATTCGGAATTTATAGTTTAAATAAATGATTTGAAACCGTGTATTCATTACTGTGGTGCTTCAGGACTGTGTGTCGTGTTTACTGACTGTGCTATATATGTTTGATGCAAATTAACATATAGGGTTTCGTGTTTTGAAAGTAATCTGTGAAAAATACGAAGGAAGTATTTCACAGTTAATAATGACATGAGGACATTACTTCAGAAATTGGTTCGTCAGTAACGATAATCAATATCAAAAACGTTCGTGCATTCATTGTTGGCTGCCATATTGAATATAGTCGGAAGAAAAACACGCTCCTCAAATAAATACCAAAACTAAGTAATTACGCAAACTAATCTTGTGAAAATAACTTTCCAACATCCTTAACATCTAGACACGGTTGTGCTGTGCTCGCTTTGCTTTCTAGAGCTCGCTATCACCTCGTGCCCGTGTTTACAGAACTGTGTAACTGTATTGAATAATAGTATTATATAGACACGTGCACATAAGGGATTAGTGTTACCTGTGAGTGGGGACGAGGGTCCCCGGGACTTCGTGAGGATGGAGGAATCATCAGACGGTGGCCTAGGTACTCTATCTAACCATAATTCACTTAGCTCAGCTACAGGTACCGCATTAAACTTGTGCTATTCAGACGGACCGTTAAGTGATGTAGACCAAATACCTTCTCAAATATCTACACTACGCAAACGTGGTCTCCTGGACGAGCGTCCTGATTACTGGAATGAAGAGGGCCTAAGTGTGAAGAAGCTATCAGTGTCAATAAGTGCCAGTGAAAATTCTCATGAACATCGAACTAGCTGCCCACTTCCGCCAGCCCCATCTGTGCAGCCTGTGCAGCTGAATACGTCCCAGCATACAGCTAGCCAGCTTGCTCCAAGTCAACAGGTACGAAGCAGCGCTCAGCATGAGTCATACCTCTATAAGTTAGATGATGAAGGTCCGTTCATAGTGTATGCTGAACATAAACGCGATGAGGCAGGTGCGGTAACTAAACATATCGGCCGGTTACATCCAATGTCCGTGGGAAAGTGTATTAGGGCCTTAATTCCAGACATGCGTACTTCTATAATGAACATTACTACAAAGGGACGTAATAGGGTTCAAATAGAACTTTCTTCCGCTACCTGTGCAAACAGGCTTGCTCAGTTACAATCCCCCTCACTCAGTCTTTACATACCAAGGCATCTAACGGTGAAGACAGGTCTTATTCGTGCAGTAGATACGTCCTTCTCGGAGGAAGAATTACTTTCAGAAATTCAGTCAGATAAGAAAATATTAGAAGTACATCGCTTTCACCTTAAACTTGTACGAGACGGACAGACTGTACTAGTGCCTCGGCAACTGTTGCGTGTTGTATTTGAAGGTCGCACTTTACCTCCTTACGTGTATATATTTAACACTCGGTGTGGTGTAGAACCTTACGTCCAGAATGTAACCCTTTGCTACCAATGTCTTAAATACGGCCACGTAAATAAACAGTGTCGTAGCAAAGCACGCTGTGCATGCTGCGGCGACAGTCACATCACTGCAGATTGCCTTACTCCAGATCAGCCTAAATGTATTTACTGCTCTGGCCCTCATCGTGCAGATGATCGATCCTGTCCAGAATACGAACGACAGCGTAGGATTAAATATAATATGGCCCATTTAAATATCACCATTGAGCAAGCACTCGAAATGGAATCTACAAGCACATATGCTAATACTGTGATGCAAAATAACACTCCTCCAGCAAGTGCATCTTATCACAAGGAATTTCCATCCCTTCCTTTCCCTGCACGTGGGCCACTTCCCACCAATAACCTTTCCAACTCTTCTTTCCCTAGTACCTCTAAGGTGTCCTCTCGTTTTACACCCAAACGTCCTTCCACCCCAAAGTCTAGAGTTCCAGTTCACAACCAGTGGAAAACATACTACAATGCACAGCGTTCTTCTGCCAACTCCACTGGACCTATATACCCTACACAACAAGTTCAACCAAGTCAACAGCCTCAAACAACACCACAGGCTCTACCTACAACTCTACTGCTTGAAAACATTGTCCAGTTTATTTTGACGCTTAAAAACACGGCCTCCTCGGAAATTGATCCCTCTCATATACGTGACGTTATTTCATCACTTTTGAATCAGAATAACCATGGATACCGCACATCAACTGAATAAAATAATACAGTGGAACTGTCACTCAATACGAGCGCATAAACTTAGCCTTCAGACTCTACTGCGAGATTACTCCGTTTCAATGTGTGTAGTTAGTGAGACCTGGCTGAAGGATACTACCCCCTTTCAGCTTCCAGGCTACAATTTTATAAGAAGTGATCGTGGTGATGGTTATGGAGGGGTTGGAATTATCCTCCAGAAGAACATCATTTATGATCAAGTAACTCTTAATCTTCGAGGGTCGAAATTGGAAATATGTGCCATCAAGGTTAACTACAGGGGTTCACCGTTAACTATTGTTTCCGTATACCGATCATCTAACCAACTGGTATCTGTACACGAACTGCGTCGACTATTTTCCCAACTTTCACAGCCTGTACTTATCTTCGGAGACTTCAACTCACACCACTTGAATTGGGGAAGTTCTTCTACTGACTCACATGGAATACAACTCATGGGTGTAGCTGAAGAAGAAAACTTAGTGCTACTGAATGATGGGTCCCCTACCCGAATTTCCCGACCTAATCAAGCTCCTTCGGCAGTAGATGTTACTTTTGCATCTCCTTCAATAGCACTCGACTTCTCCTGGCAAGTTCTACAGGACACTCTAGGATCTGACCACTTTCCAATATTATTAACATCGACTAATACATCAACCATTCCTCATACCATCTATCCAACATATCGTTGGAAAATTCGACAAGCCGACTGGGCAAGTTACAAGGAGGCAATAGATCTCATCCTGGAAGAATACCACGAAACGAATGACATTGTCAGAGACTACGAAACATTCTTCGATTCCATTAATCGAGCAGCCTGCCTTACAATTCCACAAAACAGACCATATGCATACAGCAAACGACCGTCAACTCCCTGGTGGGATAACGAATGTCAAGCTGCGTTGCATGACAGGCGTGTGGCACTCCATCATTATAAACAGGATGCTTCTGAAGCTAATTTCCTCACCGTACAACAAACTCAAGCGAAAGCAAAACGCTTATTCAAGCTTAAAAAGCGTCAGGGTTGGCGCCAATATTGTACTTCTCTCAACTCATCTATCTCTCCTGCTACGATGTGGCGGAATATTCGTCGTTTCCGAAACTCACAGAATTGCCCTCAGTTTACATCTACATGTACGATACCAATAAAAGAGGACATCCTGAGAAAAATGGCCCCTCCTTCAGCTCATATAGGTTATTTACCACGCAATGGCCATGAAGATAATTTCCATCCACTACTTCGTCCATTTGAATTTCAAGAACTTATTAAAGCCTTGAAAACGAGTAATAATACTTCCCCAGGCCCAGATAACATCCATTACCCAATGTTACTCAACATGTCTAGTGATGGACATAAGAAACTACTTAAGCTGATGAACAGGATGTGGTTTCAAAGAGTGCATCCTCCGTCATTTAAACTTATTCGTCTGGTACCATTATTGAAGAATGGGAAGAATCCACGACTGTCTTCATCCTATCGCTCACTGTCCTTGATATCCTGCTTGTACAAGACTATGGAAAGGATGATTAAGCATCGATTAGAATGGTGGGTAGAACATCACAAGCTGCTACCACCTCAACAAATGGGTTTTCGACGTGGGAAAGGTGAAATAGATACACTTGTACATCTAATTACAGACATCCAACTTGGTCTGAGCAATAACAATTACGTTGTGGCATTGTACACTGATCTGTCTTCTGCGTATGACAGCGTGCTTATTCCCGTCTTAGAAGACAAATTACGCTTCCTACAACTCCCAGAGGACTTTATTGGGAACCTCAGTTGCCTTCTACAAGATAGACATCTCATCATGTTTCACAATGGCACGACAATTGGTCCTCGAATGACATCCCAAGGTCTTCCACAAGGCTCTATCTTGTCTCCGTTGCTTTTTAACATATACACAGCAGACCTCACATCTATTTTTTCTCCTGAGATTCAAGTTCTTCAGTATGCTGATGATATTTGCATTTATACAGAAGCTGAATCCTTGGACAAGTGTCAAGAACAGATGACGGTTGCCATGAGGACTTTCACTCCTTGGCTTCATAACCATGGATTAACGATATCTGCAGGAAAATCAGCAGTCTCTATCTACACTCGACATTCGAGACCCCCACTGGTCACGATTCATCTGGGTTCCTACTTATTTCCCTACAAGGTGGTGGTGCCTTATCTAGGACTTCTCATCGATCACAAATTGACATGGTCTCCACATATTCATCATGTGCTCCGTAAGTGTGATATTTCAGTCAATATCTTACGAGCCATTAGCGGCTCTTGGTGGGGCTGTGACCCGAAAATTGCGCTGCAACTGTACAGAAGTTTGATTCGACCTCTCCTAGATTATGGAAGTGGATGCTTTGCTACGGCTTCCAAAACATTGTTAACTAAACTAGACAAATGTCAGTATAAGGCCCTTAGACTCTGCATAGGAGCAATGCAGACTACACCTACAAATGCTCTGCTACTTGAAACACTCGAACCTCCTCTCCATCTACGAAGGCAATATCTAGCGGGGAAATATATTTTCAAACTTTTTCAATACAGGGAGTCTCCAATACTTCACAAGATATCCAAGCTGACTACCCTAGTACTGACTTCCCGCTACTGGAGAAAGAAACGTCAACCGATCCTAGTGGATGAATTTACCAATCTCAGTGGTTGCAGGCGTATTATAAGCACTACAGATACCCATCCCAGTTTTAACTGTTCTTTTGAAACTACTATTAAGAAACTGGATATTCGACTAGAAACATCATTTGAGATCACTGTGAACTGTAACGATGTCAGCCTGAAACGTTATCTGGCAGAATGGCCACACGCCCGACACATCTACACAGATGGATCAAAGGACTGTAATACAGTGGGTAGCGCCTATATCGATGTTCAATCCGGCAGTTCTGGTAAGTTCAAGCTACCTCCGACAGCATCTATATTTACGGCTGAGCTTACAGCCATTTTGGGGGCCCTCGAATACGCTGCAAATCTTCCTGAGCGGTTGATTGTGGTGTTGTCTGATTCTAGATCAGCACTGCAGAGTCTACAAACCATTAACTCACGGACATCATCCTTGATTCTCGTACACGAGATTATTGCACAGTTACATCGACTTGAGACACAGGGGAAGAAAGTTTCATTTGTGTGTGTAAAAGCCCATGTAGGAATCCCAGGCAATGAGCTAGCAGACAAAGCAGCACGATCTGCTGCCACTGAACGCCAACAGATTTACACGACAGTTCCAGCATCGGATTACACCTACTTGCTTCGTCGACGGCAATTGACGGCGTGGAACAACGAGTGGCATGATACCTCCCAACAACGCGGAAAACACTATGCCACTATCCATCCAGATATTCCAAACGTTCTTTGGCACCATCAGCGTCCCTATTCGCGTCATTTCATCAGAGCAATCGCAAGAATGAAGTTTCATCATGGTTGTTTCCCTCAGCATCTGCACAAAATCCAAGTACTACAATCTCCCTTCTGTTCATGTTCAGTTGATACAGTTGCCGATCTTAATCATATATTCTTTGGATGTCCACACCACTTTGTACGCACTACTTGCCTACTTCAAAATTTATTGGCATTAGGATACCAATTACCCCCTATTCTTTCGTCAATTCTCCACAAAAGTGATCAATCTGCTTACTTTGAGTTATATGCATTTCTTTCTGGCATTGGACTGCGAATCTAAGTCCTTCACCTAGCATCGAACTTACCCTATAGTACTACAACACTCCTACCTTCTTCTGATCCACGGCCTAGTCACGCGTACCACTGGATGTCCTCACAGGCATTATGATGAGAAGACGAATCCATCTCTCCTATCTCCGAGCAACAAATAAATTAAAACATAAGTTCCTATAAAACTCCCTTCCATTCATAATTCACTGGCTGAGTGGGCTTCGACCCGAATGCCAAAAAAAAAAAAAGTTCGTGCTTAACTGCACTAAGAAGATGGTTTTCCGTGGTTATCCATTTTCACACCAGACAAATGCTGGGGCTGTGCCTTAATTATGCCACGGCCGCTTCCTTACCACTCCTAGGCCTTTCCTATCCCATTGTCGCCATAAGATCTATCTATGTCGGTGCGACGTAAAAAAAAATGCAAAAAAAACCGCACTAAGTGTTATTTCAATAATTCGCCACGAAAATTACTGACTATCAAACTCTGTTATAACCTTCAATTAATGTCACCTGTTTACTGAACATACTGCAGTAAACTTATTAAACATCTGCAGGCTTGCCACATTATCCTTATAAATGTAATTCTTACGTAACTACTGAATTTATATGTTAAGATGCTCAGCTTAATCATTAATCTTACTACTAACTTCCTCTGGAGATGCTTAATTCTATTTTCTAAGATGAATTCCTGCTGATTATCAGCATTAACTTTGTGTTATCACCAGAATTAAGTTATATCATACAGACTGGAGGAATCCAGTATGGAATAATCATGAGTGGAAGGAACATCTGATTTAGTAGATTGACGTTGATATGGACATCTTTTTACTATGATGTTTCAGGATAAATATTATGGAAGATTTGAAAAAAATGTGTGTGACTGCTATGGGACGCAGTTTACGTCAGAGACATTTTTTCACCATTAATAATGAAACTGTCACACTTTCGGATAAGTTCGGGGGTAAAATGCTGATCACAGATACGACTTTGATCACTCGAAGTCTGATATTGTCGTAGAGTGCCTTCGGCCACTTGGAGAACAGATTGGGATCCTTTTGGGTGAAAAGAATCATTTGACTGTTTATTTGTAACCCGACTTGTAACCCGGGACATAGCAAGTTGTTGGCATATTCTCATGCTGTAGTAAATTGAAGCACATGCCGATGTATAGGTTCTACTTCTCAAGCACTTAATATTTTTCACTTTTCAGTTCACGAAACGTTAACACCCAGGCATGACGAATATAAGAGCAAGTGTGAGGACTCCTCGAGTTCAAGAGCGCCCCGCCAGGCAGCGCTAGAGTGGACAAGCTCCACAGTACCGATCAACTAGTCTTAGGAATGACGCCAGAGGGAACGTATTACTATGTAACTGATAAGTATACACTCTTTCTTTTAAGAAACCATGAGATATTACAAATAAAACACCACGTCAGGGTACAATGGAAATAAGAGCTAGGGCCTTCGTCACATGTTGAGGAAAGCACAGGTTACTGGAGTGTACATATACAGATACATAACTCCCAGCATATTAAAACAAATACCCATGGACTATTTAAAGGTAATATTCTATTTACTAACTCAGTTTGTCGGTTACTGGTCTTTCGAAAGTTTGCGTGGATGTTCGAGATTGTAAATTAACCATTCACTATAAAATTATCAGATTTTACCATTAATCGTCAGAGAAATGAGCATGACACATTCTGTTATTACGCCTTAACTCAGTATCCTTCCATAGAATGGCTCTGGCCTATTTTTTAAATTGATTTCTATCCTTCGGTGGTGAAAAGCATATTATCAACTACTCAACCATAGCCTGGCTTACAGCGAGGCACCAAACAGTACGACAAGCTGAACTATTAAATAAATTAAGCCACATAAAATACACGCTTGAAGTACACAACACACAATGAACTGAGTTTAGGAACGGAAACAAAGAAATTTCAGCCCATTCACTCAAATATCTCGCACAATAACGTCTTGCCGGATCTACTGGAGTACGTGTTGGATATAATCGTTTGCAGTGCTTGCAGTGGCAAGCCAACAAACTACCATGCTATAACGGCTGAGTCCTCACACTTGGTCTTATATTCGTCAAGACCCAGGTATTTTGCGCGGCGTGCCTACTTGGCCTTTATATCGACAGCAGCGCTGCTGGAGGCGGAGAGCATGAACATCGTGTCTATTAACACGGCCGACTGGATCTCTCGCTGTGCTCCTTATACCGGCCTTGACCGTTGCCTACGAGATAAATAAGGCCGGGAAATACAGCACATTAGACTCGGCCTCGAACTACTTCCGACAAGCGCCGCTAGGGTTCTCTTTACTGAGCTCATTACAGCACGTGCTAGTACGAAAACCTATAGAAATTCATTAAAACTAGCAATTTCAAAAGACACCTAACAGATGTGAGATTAAAAAATAGACCAAGATCACAAGGGCGCCCATACCCGGAGGCAAGGTGGGGCCACGGCCCCCCTCTAGCTCTCAGGGAAAGGCAAAAATCTAGTGTAGTCACGTGTTTTCCTTTCAAGTATTACTTAAAAGCGGTAGTACCGTCTCCCACCAACAAGCAGGAGATACCGTGGGTTATTCTACCGCAGAATACAAGTCGCCGCCATTTATCTTCCAAAATATTAAAAATACTACGAACATCCAGGTCTGGGGTCCCCCTCTAGAAACTTTCATATGGGCGCTCATGCAAGAGCAGTTGTATGACTTACTTTCTACAACGTATTTCTTACACTTTGCTTAAACGAAACAAGTAATTAACGAAAGAAGCAGAGAAGTCTATTAGCGAGTTTGTCACTTCTTCACGTTTCTCTAATTCTGCCTCAGTGTATCCGATAAAGTGATCGAGATTGCGGTCATAAATAACTTTGGGTTTAATGACCATCTTATAAATTATAAAGCTCTCCTGCTTCGTCCTCCACACATCTGATGTTGCGATATTCGTATTGAAGCCGCTGTTTGGAGAGCGATGTTGTGCCCGTTTCGCCATTAGAAAATCCTATATAATTTTTAGCATCTTCTGATGTGGTACAGTTAGACAGTGCAAGGATCTCATATCTGTAGCCGGTAAGTGCTTTCCTCTGCCAGAGGACGCAAATTTTTAGCGTCGTTTCTCCGTATTTCACCTTTTCTTCCCGTAAGATTCAGTTTGTTCTATCAGGAATAAAGCTCCTAAATGATCACTTGTACCATTATTTTGAATTTGGTTTACATTTTGGTCAAGTTCAGATACCTTAAATCATGTTTCTGATTTCATTACCGTAGCCTACTTCTCAATATAAAGACTGTTTTCCGCAATATGGCATTTGAAATCTCATCAGTATATATTTAGATTTAATATAGATAATCGTAGCCTTTCCTTAACATAGAAACGAGACTTGAAGGTACTTATTTTTTGTTTGTGGGTGACGTAGTTCAGTTATATTTTAAAGACACGGTATGTTCATCATTATCTGAATCAGAAATTTTACTAAATTTTGATGGCAATACGTCATTTTTTGGAGCTGGGGCCTTCCTGCGTTTGAAACTTTTCTGTTGTGACCAGGATATACACTAATAACAGAAGGAAATTCGTTAGGGAGAATTCGCTTGATTGATATGCTCACACTGAAATCTGGTATGTTAAAATGCAAGCTACATACTCGTGTCTCGAAATAGCTTGCCTGCATTTCTCTCTTAAACCGCACTCCGAAGGAAAATTATGGAAAGCCACACTTTCTTGCTTTTTAGCGGTAGAGGTACACAACAATGCACCATGCTTTCCAACCTCACGGACAATCACCGACAGAAACGCACAATGAATTGCATAAAATCAACACAACATCACAATTACTCCGTACATCACAATGTTGAAGTCCGCCAAGAGCAGAACAGAAACCTGACATCTAGCGGCCAAACCGTGAACACGGTCGGGCCATCTCACCGCCGTCTCGATCTTCTCGATCGAGACGGCGGTGGGCCATCTTTTCAGCGCCAAATTAGTAGCTATGTCGCGGCCTTGTATATCTCGTAGGCAACGCCTTGACAATCGCTTGTGAAGCCCAGCATAAAGCTGTAATTCACCACAATGCCGCTGGAGCACTGGCCTCCTAGTCACTGACAGGAAGCTATATACCGCAAATTGCCGCATTTCCAATTTTATTTATATTGTTTTGCTACCGTAAATGTTAGCAATATGTTCGTAATGAAGTGCTTGTTGCAGCGCCTCCTAGAGAACAAGGCCTGGCAATACGATTCGTGACGTCACGCGACTGGGCGCAGTACGAGTGGATAGTAGATGAAGCTAATTCCTTACGATAATTGAAAAATACGCTGGTTAAACTACATTCTACGAATATTCTTTCTCGTAGGCGCGCATATCGGAAGCGAAATAATTAGGAAGAACAATTAAAAATGCAAAAAAATCAGTTTTTTAAGAGTCTTAATACTGAACAACTTTAATAATATGCCCATATGACACTTTCTTTCGTATATTTAAGTCAAAAATGGTCAGTTCCTTTTACAAAACTGGCCATAAGACCTCTCTGTGTCGGTGCGACGTAAAGCCACTAGCAAAAAAAGCTTTTACAAAACTGAACTTGCTGATGAAGGATAAAAGATCAAAAACAACATGTAAGTACAGAAAAAGCTATTAAATAAAAATAATAACGTATAAACTACCTTAATTACAGTATATTAGTACCAGTCCAGGAACATATAAGCTGTAATGATCAGTGTTGTCAGTCATGAAAACAAGTAAACACTTTTTTTTTTTACAGTAGTAGCCTAACTAAACTAAAGGGAGTGAAGGGCTCACAAAATTTGGCTTTTATGCAAAGAGAATGATTATAGTACATGCCAACAATAGTTTGTTCATCAAGTCATCAAAATTATATTCCCATTCCCAAGTGTGTATAAATGTATTCATAAGATTTTGGACCCTGTTTCAAATAACCAGAACAGGGGAAAAAACTGAAGTTAAACTGGAAATAAAACTACTTATTAAAATATATGAACTTAAATTTGAAAAGTAGCTTGCCAATTCTGATAACATTTGAACTGACCTGAAATCTCTATGAACGTTAATTGTTAAAATTCTAAGAACACACATTGAACTATCATTTCATGCTTTATGAACCAGCTGCCTTGTATAGATATGACACACATGAGATCAATTACATAATTAATCCCCAATTTTTCACAGATGCATGTTACATTCATTACATGCAATAACAAAAGCTGGAAGGAGTACTTTCTCCAAGAGAAAATTCATAACCAAAGTGTGAATAGGCTATAATGCTGGAAGAGGAAATTCATAATTGAATTCACAATTACTCAAACAGGAATGCTTACTACTGAAGGAGCTTACAGTGATTAACCCTGAATTCAGAGTTTACACATTCCCGTTCAATGAATTCATAGAGGTTCATCAACTCAGTAATTAATAATAGCAATCTACTGAAAAAATGAGAAAGCCTCAACTTACCACAGACAAAAGAAAAGGATGGTTAATGATTTTGTAGGATATGTACCACCAAGGTAATGAACCGTATTTGTTAAATGACAAAATACCGGTTTAACATAAAAGGTGCCCTCTCAAATGTAATATCACTCCCTGAAAACATGACACTTGGCAATAAATACGATAAAATAAAAGTGCTCTTGTGTTATTACTGTGTTCTCTTCTAAAGAAATTACTATGGAAAACACAGCTACTAAATTTGGCAATGTGTCAGGAAGTACATACTGTAGATACAGAGCCCTTGTTGCCCAAAAAATTAAAGAATAGCTCAATAAACTACTAAATATTGTCACATTATCAATATAATAAGTAATATGGCATGAACAAAATTAAAATACAACCCTCTCAGCTTACATTTCAAGTATTCCACAAGCATACCACAAGTTCAATAATGCCATACCCATACTAGGTAGGAATTTCTTGAATCTACAAACCCACCCCACCATAAGCAATTCTTGTATTGGATGATAATTGTTGCAAAACAAGTAGCACAATTACCACAGTTTTGAGTGATGGAGCACTTGTGTCGCCACAGGTACTCAAACACTTGTTACCAATTTAAACAAAAATATTGCTATCCTCAAATTAACAAAGGCAACCAACCATTGCATTGAGGGATTTAGTAGACAGTATTACTTTTTTATTATAAGTACTAAAATTACCCTATGAAATACATGCGATGAAGTTATGAAAATTTTGTGTTGTAATATGCATTTAATAATAAATACTTCATTATAACACAAAAAGTGAAAAATCTTGTAAGACCTAAATTGCCTACTGTGAGACACAAAGCTAGCAAATAACAACACACCAATATAAATGCCAGTTTTTCTAGTTTCAAAAATACTGTATTCACTACTATCAGTGTAGGATAGGCTCTTTCTTGATTAACATGAAGTAAACACACTGCTCCTTTTCAATGCAGTTCCAGTCTTGTTTTACAGATATTGAACTTAATTTTTCTTTAAATTCCTGGAAGCTCTTGAATGAAACAGTACTGACATGAGCTTTATAGGTCTCTAAACTTCGAGCAAGGGCCTTGGCTAAACTTTCATTGTGTACTCGACAACGCCTATCAGCTGGAGCTTCTCGGTGGGCAGATGTGGTATCAGACAATTACTCTGGGCAGTTTGGAAACTGAGAAAGAACAGCTCCTAAAATGTTTAGACGAAATTAGATATAAATCCTCTCGTCTATTAATTCATGGCATCACTTACTTCGCAGGACCATGTCATGTCTTATATATATCTGGTTGATTTTAATAAAAAATGAATAGTACACAAGGAGACAGAGAAAATCATTGAGTGAATGTACTTTACAATAATTATACAGAATCTAACATAATTGCATTAAACACAATAATATTGCTTTCTAGCCTGAGCTAAAAATATTAACCCACACTAAGAGGTATATTCCCTCATGCAATGTAATAAATAGAACTGCCTTACTTGCAGTTAAGGGTCCAGCACAGAAGGAATACTTGAAAGCCAATACCTTACATGCCTTCATAATTTAGGCCCTATGAGTTTTCCCAGAATATCACTATACCCACAACAGTAGTTCTATAAAGTAAGGCGAATACTCAGCACATCCCAAACTAAATGTAATTACTGGTCAATTCAATACAGCAAATGCTTAAATCAGTAAGATATAAATCACCCCAAAAAATCAACTATTTCATTTATAAATATCAAAGATATAAGAGACCTATCCACAAACCTCTTCACAAGCCTTGGATGAAATAAAGGTGCAATCAATAATTTCCCATTTCTCTCATCATACATGCTGGTCGTCCATTCAACTTCATGAGTTTTGAAATGGAGCTCGCACACGTACAACACAGGGCTCCATTTCAAGGACCATTCCACAACGAAAGTCACTGAATGATTGAAATCAGATATAACATACTAATAACTAAGACTTACCTTTTCATTTTTGGAAGGAACGAAATCATATCGGTGAATAGCTGTTAACCACTTAGCTCTCTCCGAGTCGTCAGTTGGAAATGAGAATACACTCACTTTAGGGCCAGTGCGAGAATTGCGCTTACAATTTGAAACACTGCATTTCTGAGGAATCACTATTCTTAATTTGAAAAACAGTGATCACAATTCACAACAACACACCATTAAAAATAAACTCAGTTCTAACCTCACGTGGCGGCCATGCCGGCACTTTAAACACAATCTATATATATAAAATAAAGAGTTTTGTCTGTACATTGCTCAGAATTTAAAAAGGATGATATTTCTGTATCAGCCGTGTCCACAGTAACAAGGAAATGCACTTTTTAATTTTCCGTAATGTCTGTCTGTCTGTCTGTCTGTCTGTCTGTCTGTCTGTCTGTCTGTCTGTCTGTCTGTCTGTCTGTCTGTCTGTCTGTCTGTCTGTCTGTCTGTCTGTCTGTCTGTCTGTCTGTCTGTCTGTCTGTCTGTCTGTCTGTCTGTCTGTCTGTCTGTCTGTCTGTCTGTACAAGCATCACGAGAAAACGGCTGAAGAGAATTTAATGAAAATCGGTATGCAAAGTCGGGGAATAAGTCTCTACAATCTGGGCTATAAATAAGTTTAATCACGCTGATTGAAATGGTAGTTTAGGGGAAGGCCTAAAATGTAATTCCCAAATACTTATGTTATTAGTGGTCGTATCTTAATGAAACTCCGTATACAAAGTCAGTGAATAGGTCGCTATAATCCATGCTATAAATAACTGTATTCACGCTGAGTGAAATGGTACTTTAGGGGAAGGCCTAAAATGTAATTCCCAAATATTTGTTATTGCGGTCTTATCTTAATGTAAATCGGTATTCAAAGTCGGTAAATGCGTCGCTATAATATAGGCTATATATAATTGTATTCAAGCTGAGTGAAATGGTAGTTTACGGGAAGCGCTAAAATTTAATTCTTATTAGTGGTCGTATCTTAACGAAAGTCGGGGCTAGGCGAAGTCGGGGAATAACTCGCTACAATTTAGGCCATCAATAATTGTATTCAGACTAAGAAAAATTGTAGTTTAGGGGAAGACCTAAAATTTAGTTCTGAAATATTGATGTTATTAGTGGTCCAATCTTAATAAAAATCGGTATACAAATTCGGGGAATAAGTCGCTAAAATCTAGGCTGTAAATAATTTTTTCACGCTGATTGAAATTGTATTGTAGGGGAAGGCCTGAAATTTAATTCTCAAATATTCGTGTTATTAGCGGTCGCATCGATATAAATACTACATAACTAAAGTTTTATAGGATTACATTTCCGATCATTTATACCTTATACATTGTTACTGTACCGGCTATTATTACAGAGATATTCATGAATTTGGATTTTTCTTACCAAGTCCATATCAGCGCCGAGTCACAAGAAAATGGGTAAACAGAATTTAATGAAAATCGGTCTGTAAAGTCGAAGAATAAGGAAGTACAGTCTACGCTATTAATAATTTTATAAGACGGCCTAATATCACAAAGTCGAAAGAAAACTGAATGTGAAGGCCTACAATAAAGGAAGCTTATAAAATTGATCAGCAATAACATTACATTGACCATTGTTTGTTGTGATGTGCTTTGTGTCTTCTGTTGCCACTCATATCCGATAGATAGGATTACTGCTGCGTACCGAGTATTTTTTTTTTACCTTTTTTACCTTATGTTGCACCGACACAGATAGGTTTATGGCGACATGGGATGGGAAAGAACTAAGAGTGTGAAGGAAGCGGCCGTGGCCTTAATTAAGGTACAGTCAAAGCATTTGTTTGGTGTGAAAATGGGAAACCTCGGAATACCATCTTCAGGGCTGCCGACAGTGGGGTTCGAATCCACTATTTCCTGGATGCAAGCTCTCAGCAGCACGCTCTAACCACACAGCCAACTCGTCCTGTCGTACCGAGTGTAACAGCCTGCTTGAATATTGGCGGGAAGTAGCTGGGGAGTTAGATAACTTTCTTCTTTAGGATGCCATAACTTTGGTTCATAAATTTTATGATACTACTGGTACGTAACACACTGGCTCATCAAAGCATTCAAGCTATTCAGTCCCTACTCTAAGGCAGATTGGAATGAGCAGAGTGGATATTTAACGGAATAAAGGCAGAGGAGTGTTTATGGCTGTCTGCGGCCTGGTCATTCCAGCTCTGGAACTTTGGATTTTTAGATCGGCACCGTAGTACTGTTCGTTAAAAGTGAGAAAATGTGCGGGTTTTCGTTTAATCGAGTATTTTATATGATAACATTGCTTTTAATCGCCACTTTCCTACTGACGTTTTTGTAATGACATATGTTAAGAAAATAACAAAGTCAGTCTTTCTGAAAATCCCGTAGCGAAGCACGGGTACATCACCTAGTTTATTAATATTAACCATTTATAAGTACTAACACCTTTAACTGAACTTACACGAATAGGAATATTAAGCGATTGTTAACACACAAGACTCGATTAAGATTAATACAATCGATGAAAAACACACATAACAGGGAAACGCGTCCAAATACACCAAGCGGCAACAAGCTGAGTTACTGGCATGGGCCCAGTTGGACATACGTCATCAGCTACTCTCATTCGTATTGCCAGGCCTTGTTCTCTAGGAGGCGCTGCTTGTTGACTTGATATTGAGACCTGTTAGTTATGCGCTAGCGAGTTAATTTTTTAATGTGTAGTATGGTGATTATATCTTTTAAGTTGTGTTTACAAATCTTGTAATTTGTGACATTATTGTGGGCCTTTTTGTACTTTGAGCAGAAATTTTCTGCACACAAGAACAAATGTAATGAGTGGCTCAAAGTGATTTCTCATTGTAACCTCGTCCTAAACAAGAATGATAATTTATGCGCTAATTTGTTTTTTTTTATGGTGTAGTGATTTGCTAGAGCGACGCATCAAGTGGGCCGTGCTATTAATATGTGATTCAGAGGGAGTCGTCTCACTAATTCATTTCTATTCGTCATGGTAATAGTCTATCATATAACTGACATGTACTTAAAAATGACATTTCTATTTTTGAAAGATGGGGCATGAGAATGGCGCTACTTCTTTTTTTTTTTAACATGGAAATGATTTTGAGCTAGGGTTCTATTTGGAATAAACGTAAGCAAATTAGCACCTACAAAAAACCTACACCGTAGCCAGTCAACCATTGTACATCACATGATAGGAAGAAGGATGTCATTTTGGTGGACAGAAAGGCATGTTTGGCAGATATTGATGCAGGACGATTAGACCATAAACAAAGGAATGGCGAATAATTTTCACGGAAAAACATTCTTTAATATTTTAAACACTACGAAAGGAAGTGAAAATTATTTACTGAACATAAAATCATACGCCCTTAGCAAGTCATTTTTCTCATAATACGAATCTTGCAAAAAATTATGACAGTAAAGTTGTGTGCTACATAAGCAACCATTTTGTTGGACGCATGTCTTGATAGGTGGGGCTATCTAGTGACATTGCATGGGAATGTTGCGTGCTGGTTCAGCTGCCATATTGTTGGGCGTAGAACATGATGCTACATATATTTTTCGATTGATAGGAACGTGAAGCAATTCTGACTATACGTCTGATCTCAGAGGATCGAATTAAGGACAAGACCACATACATGGCGTACGTAGATGTTGAATAGGCATTCGATAATATTGACTGGACCAAGCTATTTGCGATTCTGAAGGTGATCGGAATCAGATACCGAGAAGGAAGAATTACCTACAATCTGTATAAAAATTAGTCTACAGTGATAAGAATAAAGAAGCAGAAATTCTGAAAAGAGTCAGGCAAGGTTTCAGACTATCCCCCTCCTTTTCAATGTTCATATGGAACAGGAAATCAAAAGAGGAATTCGGGAAGGGAGTCACAATCCAAGGATAGGAAATCAAACAATGAGATTTGCCGATGATATTATTATTTTATTGAGACTGCAGAAGATCTGGAGAAATTGCTAAATGGTAAGGGCATATTCTTGGCTAGGGAGTACAAAATGAAAATGAATAAGTCCAAAACAAAGGTAAAGGAGTGCACTCGAACCAAGTCAGGTGCTTCAGGAAATATTAGATTAGAAAATGAAGTCGTAAAGGAAATAGACTAATATTGTTACTTGGGTACTAAAAAATCTAACTATGGCAGAAAAAAGGAGGACATAAAATGCACACTAGCACAAGCAAAGAAGGCCTTTATTAAGAATATAAATTTTCTCAGTCGAACATTTTTAAATGAATTAGAAGTATGTTACTGAAGATTTTTGTTTGGACCGTGGCATTGTATGGAAGTGAAACATGGACGGTTACTACTTCAGAAAGAAAGAAAAAAATTGGAATATGGTGTTACAGAAGAATGCTGAAGGTGAGATGGATAGATCGAATCACGAATGAAGAGATAATCGAATTGGTGAGAAGAGATCAGTATGACTAAATTTGACCAGAAGAAGGTATAGAATGATAGGACATATCTTAAGACACTCAGGACTTGTTCAGTTCGATTTTGAGGGAAGTGTAGGGAAGTGAGCGTGGAGTCATGGGATACATTAACTCTACTCCTTGCATGTCGTAAGAGGCTACTAAGAGGGGAACAACCAAAAAATCTTAACTTCTCTCTCGTCTTCTGAGCGCAAAAACATATCCGTGATTCTACGATTTTTACGTGTAACCGATATATACAAATATCCGTTTGCTTGCTTGCAGAATCCTTCTTTTCAGGGCCAAAAATTTCACTTTACTGTATTCTCTTCCTGACTGCATCTCATCCATGAATTGCTGCTTTCCCTCTCTCGCATTAGGTCCTTCCATTTTTCTCTACAGGTAGGTTGTGAACCATCATGATTGTCACCGTAGGTGACAAAGTATACCATTCCTCCGCTCGCCTACTCGAGGTAACATTTCTACGTTGGTCAATCTCTCTGTCCAGGGCACCTTCAACACCCTCCTCCAGCACCACATCACGAAAGCGTCAACTATTTCCTTTTCTGTTCTGTAAGTGCAAGTTTCGCCTCTGAAAGTGGCTAATCAACAAACAAAAATTTTCAAAGATCTCTTTCTAGCTTTGAGCGGCACATTTCTTGATGTTAATAGGGTACAACTTTGGCTAAGGCTCACCAGCGCAGAACCGCTGTTTAGTGTCCAAGTGTCATTGATTAGTTTCTAGTATGACGTACCAATGTCTTCGTTGCTATGGTAATCAACAAGTTACTATTGAAAATGGACGTCGGTGTTTCTGGAAATTGTGATTAAGGTACGTTCAATGTCTGTATAAACGTTTCTTTTTTCTATATCCTTCTTTATATGTGTGTGTATGAAATAATTTTTCTAGTGACAGAGCCATTGGTCTGGATAGTTTAGGTCCAGCTAGTGACAAAACAATTGGTATGTGATCAAGCAAAGGGGATCTGGGGGCGTAAGCCCCCATGTTGGAAGTCGCGGAGCGGCTTTAGCCCTCTATTTGTTACTGCCTCGCTACTTTGGTCTGGATACGTTGGATCCAGCTAGTGGCAAAGCGATTGGTCTGGATAGGTTAGAAGCCGCTTCGCGGCTCTAGGCCTCTATTTCTTATTCATATTACATCATAAGTCGCGTTATTCTAAAATTGTTAAATCATGGCTGGCGGTAGCACGAATGGATTCTGCCATTGGCTGAAGATTTACTCTATGAAACGTCACTCCTATAATTGAAGACAGCGAGATGTTCTGTCTTGAATTATGGGAACGACATTTCATTGGCGTGATCTTCAGCCAATGGCAGGGTCCATTCTTCCACCGTCAGCCATGATGTTATTATCCTGGCGAGCCTTCAGTTAAGTTATACCGTTACTAGACGTCTCTTCTTGAAAAATGCCTCCTTAGCTTTGGCGATCCGGGACTTAACACCAACTGTACTTTTACCGTCCGATGTTATATAACTCCCTACTTACCAGCATTAGCTGTTCTTGTTCTAGCCACACTCGTGCGATCTGTACTCAATCTCTTGAGCACTTCATGATCTTCGATGTCTTCCTTTTTATCTTCATGTTGCATTTGTTTTGGCACAGTGGTCGAATAAAGAACAGGACAATACCCACCGTAAAGTCCTTTTTATACAATATTGGAATCTGATTTGTTAATGGTAGTAACATTGGATCACCACTCGGGGAATGTGTCCAGCCACTATGTTACCTGTCCTAGCTACAGTTCATCCTTCATTCTTTACTGTGTTCATTATTTATCCACTTGCCCACATTTTCTTCTTCACAATTAATTTTTAATTTGACCACCGGCTTTCTTTACTCTATTCATTAAGGCGTCAGGTCTAAAAGGCACCGGTTTTCTCGGTAGATGTTACGAATCTCGTGGACTGAAAGAGTGAGGAATACTTAGAAACAAGAAGACCGAAGCACTCTTTTCCTTTAAGAAGCAGGAACTTGAATATTTCAGACACGTCTTTCGAAACAGTCAATATTAATGGAAACATTTGACATGCTCTGTTTCATCCTTCTTTATATTGCTAAGCCACTTGATACTAATAAAATACCGACTAGTACAAATCCACCTATCTAACCTAACCTAAACCCATGGCACTACAGCCCGGAAAGGCCTTGGTCTACCAGGCGACCGCTGCTCATCCCGCAGTCCTGCAGCTTACGAGGTGTCGTGTGGTCAGCACGACGAATACTCTCGTCCGTTATTCTTGGCTTTCTAGGCCGGAAATCGCTGTGCTTTAAAACCGAGTTTAGAGGAAGTCAGTTAATCCATTTTCCCGTGATGTTATAACAAACCAAGAAACAGACACACACAAAAATTGAATCGAAGCTACTTCAGACTAATTCTAGATAAGGATACATTATGAAGCAAATATTTGAAGTGTACAGACACAATTAACATTTTATTTTTGTAGATATCGAAAATGTACAGTGCAAAGTTTTACCACCAGCAGATTCTCGGAATCACGCAACCATGGATTGTGTGACTACTGCACGCGATTTATCTCGATGTATCACACCCTTCCGCTATATTGCTTCACTTGTTATATAATTTTTTTACATTTCCCAGAAGTTATTTTCCTGTACTCAGTATTGCAGTGACGTTATAGACTAGGAGTTTCATTAACTGATTCCTGGAATTTCTCTTTTCTAATCTGCTTTACTTCACACCCACACAGAGAGGTCTTATGACGACAATAGGAGATGAAAGTGCTAGGAGTGGGAAGGAAGCGGCCGTGGCCTTAATTAAAGTACTGTCCCAGCATTAGACCGGTGTGATAATGGGAACCCAAGGAAAACCATCTTCAGGGCTGCCGATAGTGGGATTCGAACCTACTATCTCCCGGATGCAACTTAAAAGTTTTACCATACCCAATTGTGGGAACGTTCGATGTGCCTTTTATTACAGGTTTCATTGCGTTTTTCTCAACGTTTTAGTGTGAAAATAGTGCCTTTTGAACAGACACTATTCAGTATCTGGTCTTACAAGTGACTCACTCACCCTCTCATTTACATGCTTACTATAAGGCCTAATTACCCTCATAATCATATGAAGAGATGTGTAACCTTTAATTACAATCCCGTTCATGTGGTTATCCCAATGAAGATCTTTCCGTATATTAATACCTAGGTACTTACAGTGATCCACCTGAGGAATTTTCACCCCATCAACGGAGCCATTAAAACTCAGAGGACTTTTCTTTTTTGTGAAACTCAAAACCTGACTTTTCATCCCTGTTACCATCATACCATTGGCTGCTCTCATCTCACAACAATTTCGAGGTCCTTTTGCAGTTGCTCACACTCTTGTACCTAATTTATTACTAATCCGCACAATACCTTAACACTGATTCCAGGTCTTTATTCATATCATTTATAGATAAGGAAAAATAATGGTCCAATAATGTAGCCTTGAGGAAGATTGCAGGATTAGATAACGTTTCACCCACTTAATTTTCTCTATGACTGTAAATATTGTGATCATAAGTCACATGACTTAGTGTTTTAGTCATTCTTAAGTCTGTGATCGTAAGATGTAAGATCTTCACTTTTATGTTAAGTCCGAATTTTGCAATATTGAGTCATTTAAAAATTTCAAGAAACCTTGCCTGTGTTTTGCACCAAGATTGGTGGAAACTTCTCTGTATTATCAAAAACAATTTTCATTGTAGTTACTTAGAGTTCAGGAGTTTTGTAGGCTCCCTTGTATTAAATAGAGAAGTTTTTGGAAGTGTATCTATCTTATGTAAGGTAAGGGTTATTCTGCCCGAAGGCAGGTCCAAACCTCTGCAGAGGTGTTCCTGAGCCGGAGTTTACGTGCGGTAGGGTGTCCAGTTCTTTTCCGCTCCTCTATTCCCTTACCCCCACCAACAGCGCGTGGCAACCCATCCAACTCCTGACCACGCCCAATGTTGCTTAACTTCGGAGATCTCACGAGATCCGGTGTTTCAACACGGCTACGGCCGTTGGCATCTATCTTATATGTGAATATATTCGAAGAAATCCATACATACAGTGTGAAGTTCGCGTATTCCACTGGCAAACTACTTACCTATGTGCTTAACGGTGTGTCGTTCAGCACGACTTAAAGAATATGAAAGCACTCGTGGAACCAAAAATATGGAATTCAGGAATTCTAGCTGGGAAAATACGGATAAACTCAAGGATGAATCGGAAATCTAATCTTTGGAAATACTCAATTTGCAAGAAAGGTGTTAAAACACATTAAAGGAAGCTATTCTAATTTAGATTACAGAATGAAGGACTATTCGGAGTAAAAAAAACAGAAATGAACTCTTTCATGAGAGCTTCACGACAAGAACTAATTACTTGTATGTCTTAGGCTAATAATGTTTTATAGTTTCACATAAACTGCTAATTAACTTTTAACGAAAATGTCTCAATAATGCCGAAGCAATAAAATAAACCGATAAATTATTTTGACAGCAAGTTATCACCAACACAACAACATTTAAGGTCATGGATTTTGTATATAAAAGCTAGCAATTTTCCTGCAGTTCACATTCAGGACTACCTTCTCCTAGAATTAATACATCATGAAGAAAACTCAAGTTTTTACAATTCTTTCCATGTTGTTTCTGGTAAGTATCTCATTTTCAGCCTTAGAATATATAAATATTTTTTTCAGAAATTGAGCCCAAAGGACCTTGCCGTAAGGCATAGTATAGCACAGCTTTAGTGCGTATAAAAATGCATAGAGGAAAATGGATATTGCAACACCACGAACGAATGGGTCATTCGTGTCGGTAGTGGAAATATGAAATTGCGCCATCTCGTGTCGTCTCAAAATATCCGAATCTCAAGGCATCCTAGTCTCAAAATATCCGAGTCTCAAAACATTCGAGTCTCAGAATATCTAAGTCTCGAAACATCCGAATCGCAAAATATACGACCCTCAAAACATCCGAGTCTCAAAATATCAGTCTCAAAATTTCCGAGTCTCAAAATATCCTAGTCTCAAAACACCGGAATATCAAAATATCCGAATCTCAAAACATCCGAGTCTAAAAACATGAGTCTCAAAATATCCGAATTCCCAGTGTCGGTACTGTTTTAAACACGCTGTATTTATACCAAGACCAAACCTTATAGCGCAACAGCTTCGAAGAGCCATGGCCTACCAAGCGACCGCTGCTCGGCCCGAAGGTCTGCAGATTACGAGATGTCGTGTGGTCAGCACGACTAATCCTCTCGGCCGTTATTCTTGGCTTTCTAGGACGGGGCCGCTAATCTCACCGGGAGATAACTTCTTAGTTGTATTCACGTAGGCTGAGTGGACCGCGAACTAGCCCTCAGATCCAGGTAAAATCCCAGACATGACCGGGAATCGAACCCAGGGACTCCGAGTAAGAGGCAGGCACGTTACCCCTACACTGCATTGTTAGCATCAATGAGACTGCGTGCCCTCTTCTAGAAATGGTACCTCAATTTTGAGGTGTGCCTGCCGTAGTCTCACACAATCATATACGACAGAGGGCCAATAGACCTACGGGCGCAAAGTTAGGCCAAGTCCCATTTTCTCAAAAGCAACTATTACTTTGTCGTATATGTCCACTCTTGATTATTTATAAATTTTATCATGAAAATATTTTACAATATTTACATCAGAATGTTGCTGCGGGCTTCAGTGCAATGTTATAACGGAAGAAATTGTTCTCAAAACGTTTTGATGTCTCCAGTTTCCTCATATTTGACTCGATTCCTTCTTCTAAAATGCAGTATTTATTCGAGATTCATATTCAACCTGGCTATATAAAAATCAGATGTTACACCTGCTTTTTTAAAAACAAGATACTAACTCCTTGAAGCTGAGATGAGGTCTTCTTATCAGAACTTAGAATTAGAATTCCTCCCTTCCAAGGCAGTGCTTGTTTGGTGTCGTTTTCCATGACAACTCCACAGCTCAAGTGGCAATTTTTGGATTGTCCAGCCACTGGTCATCGAAGAAAGAAAAATATATTTTTCAAATAACATGAATAAAAATAAAAATTCACCGTTACCGTGGCGAACCTAACAATATGCAAATCCAAGAAAACGCCTATAACACATAAATATAATTGTCCCTGATAAAATTGAACAAGTGAAACAGTTTTGCTGCCTAGGAACCCTCATCACGAGTGATAATCGGATCATATGAGAAGTCACAAAAGGATAGCAATGGGAAAGAGAGCCTTCCAAGATAAAAAGCACCTGTCCAACAAAACATATGGATATTCAAACTCAGAAGGTCTTTGCAAAAACCTTCTGTACGGTTTCGAAAGCTGAACATTAGGAGAGCAGGAAAAGAAAATATTAGAGGTAATTGAAATGTGGACCTGAAGAAGAATACAGAAAATAAGTTGGAGTGAACTGAAGAAAAATACCGAAGTCCTTAGTGAGAGAGGAGAAAAACTGAGTCAGGTAACTGAAATTGAAAAAGAGAAAATACATTTTTTATAGGTCACATTCTGAGGCATGAGGTATTCCTTTGTAACATCAGTAAAGGAGGGTTTGCCGGGAAAAGAGGAAGAAGGCGACCCGGAGTATCTTATTCAAGATTCCGCTTCAGAGAATGAACTGCAACACCTACGCGGAGGTAAGTCAAGATAGATATCTACGGCTGCGGTGACAAGCCTTAGGCTTTAAAACATTATGATAACCGCAGCAAAATACGGGCTCCCACTTTGTTTTTAAAATACCTGCCATTTATGCACTTCTCGAATATTTTGAGACACATTACCTACCTTATTTATTTCGGCTACATATTTTGGTATTCTGTCAATTTTGTGAGACTCGAATATTTTGAGACGAATCGGTGTGACCTAGTCAGTAAACGATACCGGTTTCAGGGCAACTGGATTGTTCATAATCTGACTGGTCATGGACGAATGCGAAGACCAGTAGGGTTGACCTGCAGTGACGAAGAAGTGTCCTCTCATGAAACTTGCCTCCCCGGCGGGTACGAGAAGGATGTCGACAATTTTGATGGGTGCGATTATTGTTTTAAGAAGAACTACAACACTTGTCAGAGGGAAAATAACACTAGTCACTGGAGAAATGGAAGAGATCCGATACTTCGAAGGATGGAGGTATCGGCAAAAGACAAGACCAAAAGGACCTCGCCAAATACCGTCGTAAGAAACTAACAGTTGATCAAGGGGGTTCAGACAAGAAAATGGGATTTTTAAGTGGGACAATGCCCGCCCTCACTTTGCAGACATTACCACGGACATTACCCTTTTACAGTGGTTCAAGAGTTCCCCAGACCTAAGCCCTAATGAATACAACAGTATAGAATAGTAAATAAGTTACAAAATTGTGAGCCACTACAAAAACGCCTCGACAATGCAGCGAGATGGTAGGAACAATAGCATGATGGTATTAGGAATGAGGAGGTAAAGGATATGAATGAACTCGATTGATGAAGCTGTACGCATAAACCTGCTTCGGTGGTGAAGTCATCTGAGGCGAATGGAGGAGGATAGATTACCTAAGAGAATACTGGGCTCGGTATGCAGGGTAAGAGAAGTAGAAGGTGAGCAAGATTACGATGGCTAGTCTCAGTTTGTCATGATCTAAGAGATATAGAACTAAATGAGATGATTGTGGTGGCGGTTAGTAAACTCACAGAGGCTTTTTGACTAAACGCTGGAAGACATAACAGTCTATAATGAAGATGTATATATATATATATACTTGATTAATATTGTTATGTATTTACTGTATTGTATAACTTGTGTGCTAATTTGTTTTAAGAAATTATTTATTGTTTTCTCTGATTTTACATGTTGGCACTTACGACATATTTAAACATTTTAGTATTCAATTATAATTAAATATTTACTGCATATTTCAATAATTTGGAGTTAGAGGAGTTAAATTGATAAAATAAGCCTTGAAAATAAAAGAATAGTAACGTTATAATAATGTAACTCCTCCCTTAAAAGTCAGTTTAGTCACCTTCAGCATTCCCTAATCCCTAACAGGAAAGGTTGACATTTATTAGCAATAGTCTACCCTCACTGTATGCCAGCTTGGTGGCCATGATCGTCAAGGTGCTGAAGTCTAAACGATCTGACACCGAGGTTAGCCGGTTCGAGTCCTGTTGGTCGAAAAAAAAAATCACCATCAGAATGTTGGCCGGCAGGGTAGGGGAGGTGGTGTATACAATTTCTAATCACTATATTGCGTGCCAAAAGCCTGGATTAAATTCCAAACCTCTCCGCAATGCTCATATGGAGTGAGGGCATATGACGCTCTTGATGGTCATTCGTCCGTCGGATGGCGACGTTAAGCCTTGAGCAGACCCCTTGGTGCTATTCGACAGGAGTAGGCAATGTGCCGGCACTGGGTTTGACCCTCTCAATACTATCATATATCACGTCATTCAATTCATCTCATTAACTCCTCTGATGAGGAGGGCATCCGGTCATAAAAACCCGCCACTGCAGATTCATCTCACCTCATACTCGACCCCGTACGGAAACGGAACAAGGGTTGGACAAACAAACAAACAACAGTCTACCTTCACTGTATATGCTGATTAGCTCTAATCGATACTCAGAGGAGCAGTGAACGATAAAAATCGCTAGAAAAAATTAACTTTCTCTGGCCTCTCAATGTTCGCTGTAACATATTCACAACAAAGAAACAATGGCCAATGAGCAAGGATTTCTGAGGAGAGTCTTACTCTGCATGTTCCTACATCACGTAAACACTTCATGCATTGGATAAAACAGCCTTTGCCTTTGGCAAATATAGCGTCACTATGAAAACGAATAGTTACTGTATTAGAGATATTAAGAACAAATATTTAAGTGGTACAGATTCAAACTCGTTTAATTTTCTTTCAGATGACCCTGCAATCAAACGAAGCCACCCCAGTTTTGGTAAGTGTGAAATTTGACATTAATTTCTTGTTGAAAAAAATGAAGCTTCCTGATCACATCCCGAATCACCTCCTTGTTTTAATGTTGAAAACACTTCTTAACAGAAACACAAACAACGTAAAATTAAGTATTTTCCTCAACTGTGACGAAAGTTGAAGGGCTAAAGGGCCATGAAATGTTTCAAATTGTGAGTCTTGGATAAATCTGCCAAACTAAAAAAAAATCGAAAGTCACTTCCGGTCTAAATGCAGTTCCGGTAAAACTGCCAAAAATCGAGGGTTTCTTTACTCGTCCTCTTTTTTATTCAAATCCTTATTAACATCATTTTTTCTGTAATGTGTCCCTTAGTTCAATACCCTCAGGCGTTTTTGATTTTTTTTTGAAAAATGTCTACACCGAATGTAGTTATAAGGGCTTAAGTAAAACTCTGCATTGACTCACATTTGCGCTCGTAGTGGTAGAAATAGGCAAAGTGCTAATAACGATGGTTAAGAAAAGGATTGTAGTTTTTGGGAATAAATAGAGAATATATTCTCATACCTCTTTATATTTTATTTACCTAAAGTTTGATTTCGATAGCCTCACTGATTTTCCTTTCCAGACACCAAGGGATAGCTGCTAGGATCTAGGTATTCTGACCAAATCAAAACAAAAAAAAGTCCGAACAATATGAATTCAGAATAAGGATATAAAATCAGCAATTCTTGGATACATACCACATATACATTAAGACATACAGACCACAGCATAAACATGCAGGACAAACCCCTAATTACATAACATGCCGGACAAGTCCTACTACCTGGCTGTGACACATACTTTCCAGAATACTCACGAGACAGCCAGGGGGCTTACGTCAGCCAGAAATGGTAGGATATATAGGACCGAGGTCAAGAAGGACTCTCGTAGTGTGATTGCTGCTTGGGAGACTGATTACCTCGGATCCAGTAGAGGGTATCTCAGTCGCCTTGACAAAGAATATTGGAACGTATTCGAAAGGTCGGCAAACTGTACGTAATGTACAGAAAACAATAACACGGTTCAACCCGAATAAAGAACTGAATGAGAGTGATTTGTTATTTTACTAAATGTTAACTCTGTCAAAACAAATATTACATTTTCCTCCCAGTCGTAAGCTATTTCATCATTTTCTTTAAGCACCACTTGCTTGAACGTTCAGAAATACGGGAAGGTGTAATGAATTGTAGAAGAGACATCATATCCGCTTTCTTTTTTCATATAGTTCTATGGAACCTGGGCCTAAGGGAAAATCTTATCGCGCGTTTTGTAAAGACTGTAGAACTACTCCTTTCTTACAAATCTATTTCTCGGAAGGAAGCGTCAACATCTGTAAATGTTTCCTTGATATTATTATTAAAAGGGTAAAAGTTTTCCAGATCCCAACCAGCGTATCTTCAGCCAGTCCACTGAATGCCCCTCTGTTGGATATGGAAAATTGAAGCGTTTTATGTTCGGGTGTCAAAACTACTTTTAAATGAGGCCTCTTCCACACACCAAGGACAAAATTGAGCGGTTCATTACACCTCTGAAAGATACTCAGAATCTTCCTTCGATTGGCTGTACTGAAAGATCTTTAAGTAGACTGGATTAGTAAGCTTAACTCTGTCGATTTGAAAAAACATCGATGTCCAGTTAGGAGTGTATCATTTTGCGAAGACAGACTTGTGTTTGGTGATACGAACACAATCACCTTTCTGAAAGCTATGGCACCGTGGATCAGCTGTTTTGATTACAAGATGAATAGCATCTAAGCGTGGTGTATTCTTGGTAACAAGGAGTGGCTTTGTGCAGATGGTGCAACGAGGTGTAACGTGTAGGTAGTCACAAGTCTAGGTAGGAGATCAATCCAGCGAAACAAGTCAATCAGGTGTTTTCATTTCCAATAAGAGCTGCTGTCATCTCATCGATAAAGATTGAACTATGGACTTGGTTCACTATTATAGAAACGAATACAATATTTCTGCTGCACCATGGCGGCAGTGTAAAATCGACAAAAACATGGACTTGGTTCACTTTAACACCAAATCCTCCATGTATTATTGACACATGCTCAAACGACCGTCTGCCCCTTCGCAGTCTCCTGAGGTATATCCTTAAAGGGAATAGTGAGTCACAACACGAATCTTCCAGCCGGTTTGGTTTCCCCGTGGGCTTCTGGGACGGGAAACGAGAACCTTACCTCCCTATCCGCACCGAGAAGGTTCCAGTACTTCATTGCCCGAGATATATATACAGGCCGCCGCAAATGAGGCTTTATTGTTGTGTCGAGTTGAGTGGTTCGGCTGGGATGGGAGTAGTGTTGGCTATTGTCATTATTCTACAACTTTTTACGGGGATATCATGGAACGCAGAAGTGTAAGAAGGTGCGGACTTGAGTGGGTGGTCAGAGAAAAGATGAGAGCATAATTTAAAACACTGAACTTTGAAATTTTATGTTTTCCTATATTTTCTGGCTTTAAACTTGATAAATCACAAAGAACAGTTAGATGGGATTACGGTGAGCGCGTCAGGTCTTATAACAGTAATGATTTGAAGTCCTTAAACAATCAGGTAGAGAGTGTTACAGTGTACTGCCTTGGAGTACAGTGTGTACTGTCTTGGAGTACGGTGTGCACTTCCTTGGAGTACAGTGTGCATTGCCTTGGAGTACTATGTGTGTACTGTCTTGGAGTACTGTAAGTGTACTTCCTTGGATTACTGTGTGTGTACTGCCTTGTAGTACAGTGTGGAGTACTGTATGTCTACAACCTTGGAGTGCAGTGAATGTTCTGTCTTGCAGTAGAGTGTGTACCACCTTGGAGTACTCAGTGTATACTGCCTTGGAGTACTGTAAGTGTACTTCCTTGGATTACTGTGTGTGTACTGCCTTGTAGTACAGTGTGGAGTACTGTATGTGTACAACCTTGGAGTGCAGTGAATGTTCTGTCTTGCAGTAGAGTGTGTACCACCTTGGAGTACTCAGTGTGTACTGCCTTGTTGTACTGTAAATGTACTTCCTTGGATTACTGTGTGTGTACTGCCTTGTAGTACAGTGTGGAGTACTGTATGTGTACTACCTTGGAGTGCAGTGAATGTTCTGTCTTGCAGTAGAGTGTGGACCCCCTTGGAGTATTGAGTGTGTACTACCATGGACTGTAGACCGACTTGGAGTCTGTATGTGCACTAGTTGGTGTGAATAGACTAGTGCTGTGAGGAGCATTGTAGTACTGCTTAGCACTGTTGAGTTGTTGCTGTCTAGTTGCCAGTGTTAAGTAGTTCAATGTGTGGAGCGGCAACGTGAATTGGATTACTGTAAGGGGCGGACTTTCTCTGGATTCGAGCCAAGGAAAATTCGTTGTGTTTTGTGGTGGCGAGAAGCCGTGTATTGATATCCGTCTGCATGCAGCTGCTGTGCTGAGAGACTGAACTTGAGAGAAGAAGTGAAAGTAAGATGGCTTGTCAATTAGGACTACCACCTTCCAGGCATACCAGCGAACCGAACTACGTGCTGTGCGGACGACAGAGACTTTGTAAATAGACAGCAATTAGTAGAGCGTGAAAATTCATGGTTGAATAGAATTGTGTATGAACTAATTTGGTCATCTTAGAATCAAAAGTGACAGTGTTTTATTCTTAACATTATATTGATTATTTAATACCTGTAACACATTTCTTCTTGATGCAGTTTGATATCTGCATTCCACCTCACCACTGCCGAAATGGAGTTGGAGTGAAGGCAGAAGCCGGAGGCGTAGCATCAGCATCAGCTCATCTAGGTTACGTGCCAGCTAAAACTAGCTCAATCTCGGTAAGTAAACAACAAGTGAATTATAATTAACTTTCACTGTCAAGGATACCTGGATGAGAAACCTGCTAGTGAGACGGGCCATTTCATAGGTTCATATTCAAGAAATTATTTGTTAGAAGGCTACCAAACTTACTTCATTTTTTAACATCAACTTTGCTGCCGACACCCAGTGTTTACAGTACTCACGCTGGGCTTTTCGTCCCGCTGGTACACAGCATATAAGTAGGCGGGCGAGCGACCAGTGTGTGCGCTTCAGCAACAGAAACGTCGTGGTTACGTCAGAGGCCGTTAATGTCAATGAAAAGTGAACATTCATTTTGGTATCAAGGTAATAATCCCATTTATTATTTCCAGTGGACAGAAATTCAAGTAATTTGTAGTTTAGCTTGGGTTGTAAGAAATCCATTATTTCTGTTCTGAGAACATACATTGACCGGATACAAGAAAGAGTTTACAGATACCCCAAAATAAAACGTATTCTTCTCCTTATTCTTTCGTTACGGCTTTGTCCTGTTTGTATTTGCTTCTTCTCCTCCCAGAACAACTTCATACTCTCTCTATCTGTCTCCTTCTCTCACATTTTCCAGCTGATATTTTCAGCATCCTCTTTTATCTCCCCCACTGGTGCTTCTCTATCCCATTCCTGTAATTGAGCTCTGGCAAATTGGTTGGTGTACATTTATTTCTCTAGTTCTCCTCCCCTTCACCTTGAGCTCCATCTCAGTCCAGTCCTTCCGGAATTCGACAACCCACTTAGTTTCCGTCTTTCGTCTCGTTATACTCGTCCTCTCCATGTCCATGCCGATCACATGGCTAGCAGAATGCTATGAACTCCATATAAATGATGTTGAACAATCGAGACAGAGAATTAGATCAGTGAGTCGACTATATCAACTCGCAGATCTCTTGACAGTTTATATTTCTTTCGCCATGTCACGAAAGATTTTTGAACAGAAAATCGTTCTCTCGATGCAATGGTGCCATTGTGTTATTATTATTATTATTATTATTATTATTATTATTATTATTATTATTATTATTATTATTATTATTATTTCGTATGGCATGCAGAGGATACGATTAAAAATGAATAGAGTTTTAACTGTACATTGCTCAGAATTTGAAAAGAATGGGATTTCTCTGTCGGTCATGTCCATAGCAATAAGGAAATACACTTTTTACTTTTCCGTAATTTCTGTCTGTCCGTATATATGTACACGCATTACGAGAAAACGGCTGAAGAGAATTAAATGAAAATCGGTATGTAAGGCCCGCGAATAAGTCGCTACAATCTAGGCCATAAATAATTTTATTCACGCTGAGAGAAATGGTACTTTAGGGGAAGATCTAAAATTTAATTCTCAAATATTTGTTAGTAGTGGTCCTATCTTAATGAAAATCGGTATGTAAATCCGGGAATAAGTCACTAAAATCTAGGCTGTAAATAATCTTATTCACGCTGAGAGAAATGGTAGTTTAGAGGAAGGCCAAAAATTTAATTCTCAAATGTTTGTTATTTGTCCTATACTAATGAAAATTGGTATGTAAAGTCGGGGAATAAGTCGCTACAATGTAGGCCATAATTAATTTTATTCACGCTGAGTGAAGTGGCAATTTAGGGGAAAGCCTTAGATTGAATAATAAAATATTTGTGTTATTAGTGGTCTTGTTGATAAATAGTATATAACTAAATTATATATCATTAAATTCCGATCATTTATGTCTGATACATTTTTACTTTACCGACTATGATAACGGAGATATTCATGAATTTGCATTTTTGTTCCAAAGTCCATTTCAGCGCCGCCACGAGAAAATGGGTAAAAATAGAATTTAATTAAAATCGGTATGTAAAGTCGAGGAATAAGGAACTACAGTCTACGCTATAATTAATTTTGTAAGACGCCCTAACATTATAGAGTCGAAAGACAACTGAATATGAAGGCCTACAATACAGAAAACTCATAACATTGATCAACAATAACATTACATTGACCATTGTTTGTGTCTCTGTTGTCGCTCATCTCCGATAGATGGGATTACTGCTGTACTGTATACCGAATTTTTTAAAAAAAATGCTTTACGTCGCGCCCACACAGATAGGACTCATGGCGACGATGGGACAGGAAAGGGCTAGGAGTGGAAAGGTAGCGCCCCTGGCCTTAATTAAATTACGGCCCCAACATCTGCCTGGTGTGAAAATGGGAGACCACGAGAAACCATCTTCAGGGCTGTCGACAGTGGAGTTAGAACCCATTACCTCCCGGAAGCAAGCTCACACCTGCTCGGCCCTAACCGCACGGCCAACTCACCCGGTCGTACTGAAAATAACAGCCTGCCTGAATATTGGCGAGAAGTGGCTGGGGAGTTAGATAACTTTTTCTTTAGCATGCCGTTCCTCTGGTTCATAAATTTTCTGATACTACTGATAAGTAACAAACTGGTTCATCATAGCATTCGAGCTATTTAATCCCGTCTCTGAGGCAGTAATTGGAATGAGCAGTGTGCATATTTAACGGAATAATGGCAGAGGAGTGTTCACGGCTGTCTGCGGTCTGGTCATTCCAGCACTGGAACTTTGGACTGTTAGATCGGCACCGTAGTACTGTTCGCTAAAAATGTGTAGTTTTTCATTTGATCGAGCATTTTGTATGATAACATTGCTTTTAATAGCCACATTCCTACTGACGACTTTTGGTAGGAAAACCACAAAGACAGTGTTTCTGAGACCCCCGGAGCGAAGCACGGGTACATCAGCTAGTGTAAAACTATATACAAGTAATTAATAACTAGTAATATCCACTCATGATCACTAAAAATCACAATTTAATGTGCAAAGAGGTAATCCACTTCACTGCATCGTCACTTGCATTCTCCGTTGAAGGATCGTAATGGGCATTCCGTCATAATGTGATGAATTGTCTGCAATGCATCACCACAGTCACACTGAGGGCTAGGAGATTTCCCCCACTTGTGCAGCCAGAAATTACATCTCCCGTGACCGCTACGCACTCTGTTCAGAGACATCCATATCCTTCTTGAGAGATCGAAACCAGGAGGTTTCCTGCAGGGATCGGTGATCAATCCTAGCTGATCAGGGTTTTATGTAGCCCATACTTCCCGCCAAGTTTCCTCCTTGTTGTACTTTGACTCAATCAACCTCTTGCCTTGTTGTCATGAGTGATGTCGGGATTTTAAACTCCCTTGCTTCTGGGAATAGCAGTCCTGATGCATGGGTAAGAAATCATTTGCAGTATATTTTAACACTTCATTTTTTCGAGCTGTTAGCCTTCGAGGGTGTGGAGGCTGAATGTTGGATAATACTCGTAGCAACTTGAGTGGTGTGGATTCGGGAGTGTCTGATATTGTCCTCATTGTATCATTTAACTGTACATTAACTTTTCCTACGGGCGTAGTGTTGATCCATACAGGACTACGATATTCAGCAACTCAAAACACTAAGGCGAAAGCAGTTGTGCGAAGAACAATTAGACCAGAGGTTAAAATGTTGTACGGAAATTCGAAAGAGAGAAAAATATTTTTGTAATATTAGGTAATATTGGAAAGATGATTTGGGTTGGGATTGAACTGTGTCATCATGACTTTTTTCAGACTTCGTCACAATTTGATCTGCACAGAATCATAAGATATACACTGACTGACAGAGCAAATGCAATACCAAGAAGGAGTGGTCAGAACTTTATGCCAATTGCAGGGTAGACTGACGTCACTGAGGTATGCTCATGATGTGAAATGCGCCGCTGTGCTGCGCACGTAGCGAACGATAAATGGGACACGGCGTTGGCGAATGGCCCAATTCGTACCGTGATTTCTCAGCCGACAGTCATTGTAGAACGTGTTGTCGTGTGCCACAGGACACGTGTATAGCTAAGAATGCCAGGCCGCCGTCAACGGAGGCATTTCCAGCAGACAGACGACTTTACGAGGGCTATGGTGATCGGGCTGAGAAGGGCAGGTTGGTCGCTTCGTCAAATCGCAGCCGATACCCATAGGGATGTGTCCACGGTGCAGCGCCTGTGGCGAAGATGGTTGGCGCAGGGACATGTGGCACGTGCGAGGGGTCCAGGCGCAGCCCGAGTGACGTCAGCACGCGAGGATCGGCGCATCCGCCGCCAAGCGGTGGCAGCCCCGCACGCCACGTCAACCGCCATTCTTCAGCATGTGCAAGACACCCTGGCTGTTCCAATATCGACCAGAACAATTTCCCGTCGATTGGTTGAAGGAGGCCTGCACTCCCGGCGTCCGCTCAGAAGACTACCATTGACTCCACAGCATAGACGTGCACGCCTGGCATGGTGCCGGGCTAGAGTGACTTGGATGAGGGAATGGCGGAACGTCGTGTTCTCCGATGAGTCACGCTTCTGTTCTGTCAGTGATAGTCACCGCAGACGAGTGTGGCGTCGGCGTGGAGAAAGGTCAAATCCGGGAGTAACTGTGGAGCGCCCTACCGCTAGACAACGCGGCACCATGGTTTGGGGCGCTATTGCGTATGATTCCACGTCACCTCTAGTGCGTATTCAAGGCACGTTAAATGCCCACCGCTACGTGCAGCATGTGCTGCGGCCGGTGGCACTCCCGTACCTTCAGGGGCTGCCCAATGCTCTGTTTCAGCAGGATAATGCCCGCCCACACACTGCTCGCATCTCCCAACAGGCTCTACGAGGTGTACAGATGCTTCCGTGGCCAGCGTACTCTCCGGATCTCTCACCAATCGAACACGTGTGGGATCTCATTGGACGCCGTTTGCAAACTCTGCCCCAGCCTCGTACGGACGACCAACTGTGGCAAATGGTTGACAGAGAATGAAGAACCATCCCTCAGGACACCATCCGCACTCTTTTTGACTCTGTACCTCGACGTGTTTCTGCGTGCATCGCCGCTCGCGGTGGTCCTACATCCTACTGAGTCGATGCCGTGCGCATTGTGTAACCTGCATATCGGTTTGAAATAAACATCAATTATTCGTCCGTGCCGTCTCTGTTTTTTCCTCAACTTTTATCCCTTTCGAACCCCTCCTTCTTGGTGTGGCATTTGCTCTGTCAGTCAGTGTACATAAACACACTCACTGACTGGGAAAGAATGACAGACATATGGTTTGCGCATCCTCGAGCGATATAAATCTGAATTTAATTTCTTTAGTAGATTCCCAACCTTCATGAAGCAAATGACCTTATTAAACTCCTAAGATCGCACTCTTTTTTTTTCCATATTTATTAAGATTGTAGTTATACTTTTTAGTGTCGAGTTAGTTAATGTAACTTGAAGCTTTTAAGTCTGAAAAAAAGCACACTATAAAACAAAGAAAGACATGTTTCACTCTATAAGAACATCCTCAGATTCTATCAAATCACATTCATACATGCGTATACATGTACAATATTGTTTATATTTCGTAAATTTGTTCATGATTGTGAATTGGTGCTCTTATGGGCAATTACGAACAAATAATGATTCTAACAGTTCCCCACCATCACCTTAGTGAATTTCAGTAAGTAATTCGTCTTTATTCGTAGGGAAGCGAGAGGCACCCTCTTACACGTAACCTCAACATTAAATAAATATATAAAAATCGTAATAATAATACAGTAGTACTAATAACAAATATGGAAATATTAATACTAGAAATAATTATAGAATGTACATGACATGATAATTATAAAATTAACAATAGTAATAATACAAGAAGGAAACACAGTAAAAGCCTATAACTAGCAAATACATTTCTCTTTTTTGTGAAAATATGCTCATCCATGCACTCATTCATGCCTCACTCGTCGTACAATTCAGCTAGAAGTATTTAGCAAGTATTTTCGGCAATCCATCTTAACTCTCTTAAGAGAACGCAAATTTCTAACGTTAGCAGGAAAGATATTCAACAGCCTAGCGGCAGTGACTACAAAGGTACTGTTGTAAGCCCTGGAGGGATGGAGATATAGAGATTATGTATAGTGGTTGTAATAGGAGGAGAGGTAATTAAGGTTTGATGAAAGGGAATTCGGTATACCTGAGTTTAGAACTCCATGCAGAAGGGATAACATGTGGAGACTGCGACATTCGTGCACACGAAGTCATGACAACTCCCTATAATAATGTGAAATGTGAGAATCATATCGCAGCTTAGATATAAATCTGATACAGCTATTTAAACACCGTTCGAAAATCTTATCATGTCTTCAGATATGATCGTAAATTCCACAGCAGTCTAGAACAGGTAAGCCTAGAGATTGTACCAGTTGTATTTTATGATGATTTGGAAAAATATTAGAGTAGCGTTTGAGAGAAAAAAAGATTTCTGAACTTTACGGCATGTATTTGTCACTTTTTTCAGTCCACTTTAGCGTCTCAGTCATTATAACGCCTAAGTTTCTTACTACAATAGAGCACAACAGTAATATTTTACATAATTGGGGGTACTTAGTAACTGTTCTGTACTCATCATAACCTGCTAATCGTCCGTTACCTTCAGTAACTGCATTTGGACTGAAGCCAGTTTCCTTGTTATGGTCTTGATAGCAAATGCCTGTAAATATCTTACTGAAATGGTAAGATAAATATGAAATTATTGAAAGTATTGTTAAATTTGTTTCAGGTTCAGAAATCGGGAAGTAATGCCGATTACGAGCAACCTTCTCAACGTGCAGTCCCCCTGAACAGAAGTACCTCAGCTAATAGATATTGAAATATATAAATATTATTGCAAATTTGCAAAAAATAAAACAAAGGAATTCTGGCACCTTGGCATCTCCGAAAACCTTCAAAAATAGTTAGTAGGACGTCAAAACAATGACATTATTATTTGAAAATAAAAGAAAGCTCTGCATTTGTAAATTCATGGCGATGGATAAATAAAGGTCATATTGTTATTGAAATATTCGTTTTAATCATATTGTTCTTCTTGGTGCCTTATCCGTTACGGCGATATCGTCTTTCGGTACGGCAGCTCAGAAGAGCTCCTCATGTCGTACCATTTGCGAGCATCATGAAACCATGAAATCCTCCTCCTCCAGACCTCCTTGCAAGAATATGTTAGTTATATACATACCTTGCTCTACCCCAACCGTTCTTCCCACCTAGACTTCCCTCAAAAGCTAACTGAATAAGCCTTGGGTGTCTTAAGATGTTTCGTATATTTCTATACCTTCTTCTGGTCAAATTTAGCCAATTCGTTTTCCTCTCAGCGATACGATTCAGTATCTCTTCAGTCCTCATTCAATCTATCCATCTCACCTTCAGCATTCTTCTTTAACACCTCATTTAAAAATCTATCAAAATAGTTACGATTAGATGAAATACTCATCTATCTAGATACAAGTGCAGTAAAGTCGTCTTCGTATAAGTCTCATATTCTGGAAGTAAGGAACTCTTCGAAGGCTCGTTTCACTGTTGCTTCATTCTTCAGCTGTTTATCCTAATATTTAAAAGAAGTAGTAGTCATTTATCGAGAGGTCTGTTGTATTATGGCTGAGGAAGAGTCTGGCAGTGTAAATTGAAGTTTTTGTATTGCAATTCTCAAAGTTTGTATGAAGCTTTCCTGCTGACATATACTGTACGTCGGTTAACGCGTAAATGCATCACGCATGTCGTTCAGCTGGGTGTTGTTACACTCAAAACGTATGACTTCCCAGATTTTATTTAGAAACAGTATCAGCCACTGCTTACAAATTAGCCACCATTACCTTGGATGAAGGTTAAAGTCAGCGTGTGTTTTGGGACTTAATTAGCACCTGAGCAACGATAAGCAACTATTTCCGTATCAATATTTTATCACATTTTATTATTCTTTTCAAAAATCTAACACCTTTTTCCGAGAAGACACACCTGTTCAAACTTACAGAGCACGCTACGAGCTAGACTCAAACGATTTCATGTTTACATTTAGTGATGTTTCAGCTACACTACCCAATACGCTGGCACCATCTGGCAAAGCTGCCTAGCATGAAAATCACATCTGAATGCAAGGTCAGGGTAGGGCCAGATTAGTTGTTTTGAGGTATATTTTTGTTTATTTTTATTATTATTATTATTATTATTATTATTATTATTATTATTATTATTATTATTATTATTATTATTATTATACTTCATAGGATTATTGCTTTGTGAACATGTATCTGGGCTGGAAGCCTGGTTTGTTCATTAATAAATACAATACAATGAAAACCACATCATTTAGAAATTCAAAATTTCACGTGCAACAAACTTATAAACGCATAGATTCGAAAAACGCAACTCCTTCATTACACTGTGTTTAGTATTGCCCTGATGAATGTGGCAGAGTATTTTTGTGTTCATGTGGTGATAGCGAAGTTGTAACAGAGATGCAGCGCCGATAGAGTTTTAACACATTCCTCGATTAAGCTATAATGATAAAAGAATAGCTTTGGACTCCATGTTTACGTTCGTGGGAAATTCATGGATCTATAATCAGATTCATCGTAATAGCGCTATTTTATAACTGGCATGTACCTCAAAATGACGTTTCCTTTTTTGAAAGATGTGGTGTGAAACGGGTGCTTCTTCTTCTTCTACTTCTATCATGGATTTGTTTTTGGGCTGGGGGTCTATCTGGAATTAGCGTAAGTAATTTACCGCCGCCAAAATCTGACACCGTATGCAGGTAGCCAGCGTATGTCACATGCTTGGAAGAAGGACGCCATTTTCGTGGACGGAAAGACATGTTTTGGAAGATGTTGGACGTACTGGACCTATAAAGATAGGCAATGGCAAATAATTTTTACGGGAAAACATTCAGTAACATTTTAAACATTGCGGAAGGGAGGGAAGATGATTTAGTGGACATAAAATCATGCGCCTTAACAGGTCCTTTTTATCATAATACGTATCTTGCGAATATTTATGGCTATAAAATTGTGTGGATTTAGATCTAGATAGGTGATGACATGGCATGGGAATGTTGTGTGCTGGATCAGCTGCCATATTGTTGAATGTATACAACGATGTTCTATACTTCTTGCGATTGATAGACAATCTTCATGTCCCATGTGTCCGGCTTCATGGCTAAATGATTAGCGTGCTGGCCTTTGGTCACAGGGGTCCCGGGTTCGATTCCCGGCAGGGTCGGGGATTTTAACCTTAATTGGTTAATTCCTCTGGCACGAGGGCTGGGTGTATGTGTCGTCTTCATCATCATTTAATCCTCATCACGACGCGCAGGTCGCCTAAAGGAGTCAAATCAAAAGACCTGCATCTGGCGAGCCGAACTTGTCCTCGGACACTCCCGGCACTAAAAGCCATACGCCATTTCATCTCTCCTGTACGTGGAGTTAAAGGTTGCATTGTCTTTACACCTGCATGCCGTAAGAGGCTACTATGAGGGGGACAACTAATGAATCTCTTCTCGCTCTCTTGTGTTCTACGCCCAAGGACATATTCGTGATTTTATATCCGCGTAGTGGAGAAATCCAAATATTTTCTTTCTCCTCAACTCGGAGGTTGGTGGGCTTCCAGGGCCAAACTTTTCACTTACTGTGTTCTCATCGTGCTTACATCTCATCCATTAATTTCTCCGTTGGTTTCCCTCTCGCATTACATTCTTCCATTTTTTCTCTCCAGGAAGGTCGTGAACAGTGGCGTGCGGTGACATTTTTCGGAGGGGACTACCTGACACGCATGTATACGCTTTCAGGAATAACAAAAAATGATCGAATCCATCCGAAGTCAAAAAATATTTATTCTATTCGGTTCGTTACGACCCTTGAGGATCACGAGTGACTTGTTCAGCACGTCTTCTTTCTTCCCAATACCTCTTCATTCCCTCACTCCTCCTCTTTCCCTCTGCTTCCGTGATCTGAATCTGGATCCTGGTGTCCGTCCATCTGTGACCTTCCACGACCTTTTTGTGTTTGGGCCTATCCTGTACTGTCAACAGTGGATATTTTTCTTTTATGCCAATAGTCTCTCAATCTTCTCCGACTTCCTTCATCCACTTATTTCCAGTTAAGCAGGATGCATTCCATATATTCTTCGTCAGCCTACTGTCATCCATCCTAATGAGATGTCCAACAATCCTAACCTTCTCTTTCTTATCACACTCGGGATTGGTTCTATACTGGCATATAGTTTCTGCCTTGATCTGTGTACCCAGACTTTACCTTGCTTTTTGGTGCCCCATAGGCCTATATGTCTCATATATATTATATCGTGCATTAATTTACGAAATTAACTGACTGAGACAAGTTTACGTTAAGCCGGTATGCATAACACTGTACAGGAAGAGTAATTTGGGGCATGTTTTCCTCATTATTGCCTGCAGACCATTCAAGTGGGCAGAAAAGGTCGCCGCCCCATATTACCCTTGAGCTACGAGCTTGTCCTCACATTGGAATTCCAAAAAACATTTCGAAACTTGTTCACTTACCTAGCAGCAGAGCGATCAGTGAAACATAAAAATGCTTTCCTGAATTTCGCCCTCTTTTACATAAAGAGTTACAGTGGAAAGTTGCGATAATTTTGCAACATCTGTAGTACATCTAGCATGATTGTGACGAAAGGTGCATCTTTTATTGTGCCTACAATTACATCACTGACACTTTCAATAATGTCGTTTTGGATTCTATGACACGTGGCTTTAAATACTTTTGCATTTTGTAAGTGTGTGTCCCATTTCGTAGTAATTGTACGAACTCAACATAGTTTCCCCGCTTAAGAGATTCCTTGTGTTCCTCGTGACCTATGTTTCACTAATAGGCAAGTTACATCAGCTAATCGTTTCATTATTTCTCTCTTGGAATCAACTTCGGGATTATGCTTTGAAATATCCGCCCCGCGTTGTTCAGCAACCTGAAATTCTATTCTTGATTTAGCGAAAGTTTTATATCTCGTTACTGCAGCTAAAGGGGACTGAGTATTTTCATGACGGATATTTTCTTTATAAAAATGACGATGTCTGAAAAATCAGTAATATTCCATAATCATCTATCCCTTTCAAAAGCACAACGCAGGCAAAATAATTAATTTTGAGATTAGCATGCTGTTAACCATTTTGAAGTATCGTAATATTGCGTACTCCTACTAATGTTTGGAGTGGGCCTACCCTATACTATGATATCTTGCTTATTCTGAAAATTCAAGGCCCAGCAAAGAAGTGGAATCAGAGATAAGGCTTTCTTGCGGGTGATTTGATTCTGTATAGAGTAATAAATAAGTTACAAGATTGTGAGCAACTGCAAAATGACCTCGATAATGTTGTGAGATGGATAGTAGGCAATGGTATGATGACAGACGAGATTAAAAGTCACGTTGTGAGATTTACAAATTCGAAAAGTCCTCTCAGTTTTAATTACTGCGTTGATGAGGTGAGTCACTTATGGCGTTAATATAAGGAATTAAGGTGTTAATATAACGAAAAATCTTCATTGGGGTAATCACATAAATGGGAATGCAAATAGGGGGTAAAGACAAAGGGTACAGGGAGACTGGGAGTGTCTCGTGGTCAAGGCAACCCCAACATCAGGAAGGTCTGTGTTTGTAGTGTGCTGCTACCTGCCACCGGACGAAGTGACTGCTGGAATGAGTAATCTTCGAGCAACACTGGCCAATGTCACAGCTGTTTAAAAACCCGCAGGATATTCTTGCAGTTTTCGGAGACTTTAACATCAGGCTTGGAATCCTGGTTCCGTTATTTAAAAGATGTGCGGAAGACTTCTTACTTCTTGAAATCGCCAGTGAAAATGTGTCACTTCCCAACAAGAAACGAGAACTTCCTGGACCTTGTTCTAATATAGGATCAATACTGCGGTCACTTGGACTGCTTTGAGACGGAAAAGGCAATTACATCCGACCATCGAGCTGCAGAATTCACTCTATCTTTACCGCGAGTTATACGCCCCGTATAGCAGAGGAAGTTTATGTTTGCCTGGACTAAGGCCGATTTTCCTCAAATGAGAGATCTCCTTTCTTTGTGTCCCTGGAATTTAATCGAAGACTCCCCCTCCGTCGATGAGGCGTTAACCCTTTCCTTCGACCTCCTTCGTGCTGTAATAAAAGACACTGTACCCTCCCGGATAGTTAGCACACGGAAATACCCATGCTGGTAAGACTCTGAGGTAACAGATAAATTTAAAAGAAAAGGTGAGGGCAAGAAGGAAGTTTAAAAACGGGCTTAGTAGTGACTATGTGCAATTTTCGACCATACGCGGTGAATTTAACGTCTTCAGCTCAAAAAATACAGAAACTATATAACATCAATGGAATCGAAATTAGCTGCCAACCCGAAGTGTTTCTGGAATTTTGTAAACAACAAACGGAGGTCATCTCGCCTGCCATCTACTATGCTTCAGGATGGGAAAGAATTACAGGATAAGAGGAGCATCTTGGACAGTTTTGCAGATACCTCTGAAAAGTATCACTCACCTGCCGCAAAATGTAATCTATCCACTTCGACCGTGTGTGATTTAGGCCTAACTGCAATAGTGACCATTCCAGCACAGTTATCTTCAGTTCCTGCATCTTTGGATACCTCCAAATCATGTGGTCCACATGCCGTACCCCAATAGTTTTGAAAGAATGTGCATCTGAGCTAGGTAGGCCACTTAGCATTATAATAAATTTGTCATTCTCTTCAGGGTATTTTCCGTGTGAGTGGAAGAAAGGTTACGTCATACCAGTGTTCAAGAAAAGAGACAAAATGGTGTTTGATAACTATAGGCCTGTTGTGTTATTGTCCCTGATTTCAAAGGTGACAGAGAAGATCGTGTATAAGAGATTGTACAGTTCAGTTTCACAGTATATTAATATAGCGCAGCACCGTTTAGTACAGAAGCGCTCTACCGTGTCCAATATGGCGGTGTATATCAATTTCATTTCAGAATCTCTGGATAGGAGGCAACAAATGGGTGTTGTTTACATGGACTTCTCCAAAGCCTTTGATTCAGTTCAACATGATGCTGTACTCATCAATTGTTCAGCATATGGGATAGGAGGAAGTGCTTTGGAGTGGATTAGAAGCTATCTCACTAATAGGGTTTGCGTAGCAAAAGCTGATGGTATTATGTCAAAGCCGTATCACCCTAATTCAGGTGTCCCCCAAGGATCTTTACTGGGCACTCCTTTCTTTGTCATACTTATAAATGATATAAGATCATTTATACAACACAGTAATTGCCTTCTCTATGATGACGATCTAAAGATCTTTAAGGTGATCAATTCTAAGTTGGACTGTAAGTTGTTACAGTCTGACTTAAACCTCCTAAGCAACTGGTGCAAAAAGTGGCTGCTTGGTTTGAATAGTTCAAAATGCAATGCAATTGCATTTTCACGAAAGTTGGAACCAGTAAATTACCCTTACCATTTATGCAATTTCCAAATAGCTTGTGTGAATGAAATAAATGATCTAGGTGTTTCACTTTCAAACTGCTACGGTCTTTCCTTCGAAAAATATTTAGACAAGATTTCTACGAAAGGATTTTAATTACTTGACTTTCTGAAAAGAAACGGTGCGGAATTTGTTTCTCCTAGGACTCTAATAACTTCGTTTTGCACTCTAATCAAACCACCGTTAGAATACTGTTGCGAGGTGTGGCTACCTTCTCAGCAGTATTTAGTACAAAACTTGAGAAGAGTCCAAATAAGGTTCATGAAATGGATCAGCTAAAAGGGTTTGGGTATTTCTTTTTCTTCGTCCGATTACGAGTCTCTTTGTGAGACTATGAGCATAAGGACATAGCACTCACGCTGCAGATGTGCCAATGCCCTCTTTCCTTATAAGTGTCTGACGAATAGAATGGATTGCTCAACATTATTGGAGCTGATTCCATTACATGTTCTTCGTCGCAATACTAGACAAAGGTATATTTATCATCTGCCTAAAGTGAGAACTGTGGCTCGGGCTAACTCATGGCTTGTGAGAGCACTAACATCACTGAATGAGGTGGGTAAATCAGTGGACCTTTTTCACTCACTCCCGTCTAAAATCAGACGTGCTCTAATAACCTCATGAATGTAAGGCCCTATCTGTAAGATTTGTAAATACGTAAATGTTACTAGATGTAGTTTAATAATGTAAATTATTTAAGGAGATTAATTTTCATTTATTTATTTATTTATTTATTTATTTATTTTATTTATTTACTTATGTATTTATTTATTTATATAAGGTGTTGTAAATGTGAATATATAAAGGTCTCTAGATTTAGTTTGAACTTGGTTATTATTTTAAGAAATTAGTGTTATTTATTTAAGGTGTATTTGTTGAATATTATGTTTTATTGAATAATATTTAATTTTGAAAATAACCTGTTGATGATAAATCTATCTATCTATCTATCTATCTATCTATCTATCTATCTATCTATTGGAAGGGAATTGTACAGGGTAGTATAATCGGTCCGTTGCTTTTCCTAATATACTACGCAAATGATTCAGGGAACAATACAACATCGAAAATACGATTGTATACAGATAGGGAAATAAATAACATTGAGGATTGTTCAGAATTACAAAGGGACCTTGAAAGTATCCAAGAATGGGTTGAAGAAAATAATATGAAGGTTAATGGAGGCAAATCAACTGTTACAATATTTACAAACAGGAGCTTTAAAACTAAATTTGAATATACTTTGGATGAGGTAGTTATCCCAAAAGATGGCAAGTGCAAATACTTACGTGTGAGATTTGAAAGTAATTTGCACTGGAAGGGTCATGTTGATGACATTGTTGGGAAAGCATACAGATCGTTACATGTCATAATGAGGCTACTTAAAGGATGCAACAAAGAATTAAAAGAAAAATGTTACTTAAGTATGGTTCGTCCATTATTGGAATATGCAAACAGTGTTTGGGATCCTCATCAAGAATACCTAATCAAGGAACTAGATGGTGTGCAGAGGAAAGCAGCAAGATTTGTAACAGGGGATTTCAGGAGAAAAAGTAGTGTATCAGGAATGTTAAAGGAACTTGGGTGGGAAACTTTAAGGAAGAGAAGGGAGAAAACTAGAATTATATAGAGCCTATACAGGAGAAGAAGCATGGGGATATATCCGTGAGAGGCTTCAGTTGGAAAATAATTATATTGGCAGAACTGACCACAAGTACAAAATTAGAAGGAATTTTAGCCGAAGCGATTGGGGTAAATTTCAATTCATTGGGAAGGGCGTGAAGGAGTGGAACAGTTTACCAGGGGTAGTGTTTAATCCTTTTCCAAAATCTTTACAGATATTCAAGAAGAGAATAAACAGCAACAGAGAAAATAAATGAAATGTTAGAGGGCATTCGACCAGTGCAGGATATTGTAAATAAAAAATGTTTGTGATTAAATTAATTCCATCCCCTGGTCTAAGGAGTTTGGACATGCCCAAGTCGGGGACTGCCTGTAGGGGTGAAGTACAGTGGGGAATTCGAGGGCCCTGGGACCGCTACGGTAGCTGTGAAGGCCCTTCAGGAACTCTGAAAAATGGTGGCAAAATGGGCTCTGGTTAAGACACAGCAGGTCGTTATGCTACTTAGGTTCCAAAATGGGTAAAATATAAATATGTAAATAAATTCAATGTTAATTTTAATCTTATACCAGTTGTATAGTATTATTAGAAATAATTTCACATACTGTATATGAGTTGACTATGTTTGTAAGTACAGGAGATATTATAAGTAGAATTTTGTTAACGATATAAATTTATTAAGGATGATGTGTGTGTTTAATAGAAAAATTATTAGCGTAAATTGTATAATACTGTATTCTAGGAAAATTTTCTTCGTCTCTTATTAATTTAAAAATTAGTGCTTGACAATAATGTATTTTAGTGTACTATTTGCCACCGAGGTAGACACCTCATTTGCAAATAAAGAGATTTTGATTTGATTTTGATCTATCTATCTAAGATCTCCACATGGTTATGAGGGTGTTCAGGGTTTGTAGTAAGGATGTAAAGGATAGGGCATATAAGCCTGTGGTAAGACCCCAAATAGAGTATGGTTCCAGTGTATGGAACCCTCACCAGGATTACTTGATATAAAAACTGGAAAAAATCCTAAGAAAAGCAGCTTGATTTGTTCTGGGTGATTTCCGAGAAAGGAGTAGCGTTGTAAAAATGTTGCTAAGTTTGGGATGGGAAGACTTGGGAGAAAGGAGATGAGCTGTTCGACTAAGTGGTATGTTCCGAGCTGTCATTGGAGAGATGGCGTTGAATGACAGTAGACCAATAGATTTTAGTGGTGTCTTTAAAAGTAGGAAGGTTCACAATATGAAGATAAAGTTGGAATTCAAGAGGACAAATTGGGGCAAATATTCGTTTATAGGAAGGGGGGTTAGGGATTGGAATAACTTACCAAGGGAGATGTTCAATAAAATTCCAATTTATTTGAATTCATTTCAGAAAAGGCTAGGAGAAGAACACATAGGGAATCTGCCACCTGGATGACTGCCCTAAATACAGATCAGGATGGGTAGATAGATAGATAGATAGATAGATAGATAGATAGATAGATAGATAGATAGATAGATAGATAGATAGATAGATAGATAGATAGATAGATAGATAGATAGATAGATAGATAGATAGATAGATAGATAGATAGATAGATAGATAGATAGATAGATAGATAGATAGATAGATAGATAGATAGATAGATAGATAGATAGATAGATAGATTGATTGATTGATTGATTGATTGATTGATTGATTGATTGATTGATTGATTGATTGATTGATTGATTGATTGATTGATTGATTGATTGATTGATTGATTGATTGATTGATTGATTGATTGATTGATTGATTGATTGATTGATTGATTGATTGATTGATTGATTGATTGATTGATTGATTGATTGATTGATTGATTGATTGATTGATTGATTGATTGATTGATTGATTGATTGATTGATTGATTGATTGATTGATTGATTGATTGATTGATTGATTGATTGATTGATTGATTGATTGATTGCAAGAAGTATTTAACGGATCATACAAAATGCCTGGAATGTGTGTGTTCGAGTGCAGCAGCCCTCACTCCACGCTGCGATAACGTAGGGGGGCAATGGAATAGATTCTCGTAGAGAGTCTCTTTCCATGTCCTGTGCACAGCGTAAAACACACAGCACTGCTCAAAATCGTTGTAACATTGCTCAAAAACACTAACTGGAATTAACTAATAATCCACTACAAATATTTAGCACTAAAGAATTCCTATTAATGAGCATGGGGCTATTACACATTATTAGGACAGCACGCAAGTGCATATGGAACTGATATTATCTAGCAGAGAGGACCAGGAAACTAAACCCAGTCCCTTCCGTTTCAGCCGAGCGGTAGAGTGGATGAGTTCAAATCTACAAGCGCGTTAAGGGGAACAAATGGAATTCGAGTTGTCACACTGAGGAACACAGTCGTCATGTTAAACGTATCTGGCTGATGCAATTTGATTAATTGATATCATTGAGGGAATACAACACACTCAGCGGACTAGCCTAGTCCTACTAGTCCAGCGACGACACGCACTGGTTGTGAACTATCTCCAATGTCCCAGTAAGTGATCAACTATACAATTCCTCCTCTTCGCAACTACTTTCATTCGTTTCCGCCGCTCTCACCTTGTCGAGCTATTACTTCCTCTCTCTGTCCAGGGCACTTTCAACACCCTCCTCCGGCACCACATCTCAAAAGCCTCAACGCTTTCTCTTCTGTAGTTCTTAAAGTCTAAGTTTCAGAGGTAAGTAAGTAAACTCGTGACCTCATCCCGGGGTGGTGCAGCTCTATTTAGGCACACCCCCAATGGAGGTGAGCTGCATGTACCAGTTCAACCACATACTAGCCCTCCTGCCATTCTTAAATTTCTGGCAGTACCGGGAATCGAACCCGGGACTCCGAGGACGGCAGCTAATAACACTAACCTTTACGCTACGGAGGTGGACAGTTTCAAAGGTGAAAGTGGCTAATCTCCAATCAAAAATTCTGAACCATCTTTGTGTAGTTCTGACTGACACATTCCTTAATGTTAACAGACTTATCAACATAAAAAATGTACTTTCGGCATTCGATGTTATAGATTTTCGGATATACCTGCGTTAGCTCTTCTCCTTCTAGCCATACTTGTTCGATCTGTACTCAACCTCTCGAGCACTTCATGAACTTCGATTTCTTCATATTTATCTTCATGTTGCATTTGTTCTGGCGCAGTGGTCGAATAAAGAACTGAACATCACCCAGCGTAAAGTCCTATTGTTATAATATTGGAGATTGGGTTGTTAATGTTAGTAACATTAACAATCATCACTTTGTGAATGTTTCCAGCCACTATGTTACCTGTCGTAACTACACCCCATCCTTCATCCTTTACTGTGTTTATTATTTATCCACTTGCCCACATTTTCTTCTTCACTATTAATTTTTAATTTGTCCACCTGTTTTATATACCATATTCATTAAGGCATCGAATCTAAGGCGCCGGTGCATTTTACGAATCTCGTGGACTGAAAGAGTGAGGAATACTTAGAAACAAGAAGACCGAAGCACTCTTTTCCTTTAACAAGCGGGAATTTGAATATTTCTGACACGTGTTTCGATACAGTTAATATTAACGGAAAGATTAGACATGGCCTGTTTCGTCCTTCTTAATGCTGCTAAGACACTTGATACTAATAAAATATCGACTAGTGCAAATCCAGCTAACACTGTGCTTAAAGACCTAATTTAGAGGACGTCAGTTAATGTATTTTCCCGTGATGTCATAACAAACCAAGAAACAGGCACACACAAAACTTGAATCGAAGCTACTTTAGACTAATTCTAGGTAAGGACAAACTATGAGGCAAAAATTTGAAATGTACAGACAAGATTAACATTTTAATGTATAGATAGGGATGTACAGTGCAAAGTTCTACCATGAGAGGATTCTCGGAATCATGTAACATGGATTGTGTGACCACTAAACGTGATTTATCTCGATGCATCACACCCTTCCGCTATATTGCTTCACCTGTTATATAAACAACTGGAGTGTAGATTATCTCTTTACATTTCACAGAAGTTACTTTCCTGTACTCAGTCACGGTTATATTGCACTGACGTTATATACTAGGAGTTTCATTAACTAAATCCTGGAATCAGCATATTTCTTTTTTATAATCTGATTTACGTAGCACCGACACAGGTAGGTCTTATGGGGCAGGGCTAGGAGTGGGAAGGAAGTGGCTGTGGAATTTATTAAGGTACAGCCCCAGCATTTGCCTGGTGTGAAAATGGGAAACAAAGGAAAACCATCTCCAGGGTTCGAACCCTCTTTCCCGGAATCCAAGATAATAGCTACGTGAGCCAAACCGCATAGACACTTTGCTTGGTGGAATCAGTATCAGTATGTTTCACACTTATATATGCACTGATAGCAATAGAACCATACTGTACTCTAACTGAGGAGAGTTTATTCAAATAGTTTTAGTATTTCGTCCTCATGCATTGCAGTAGTTGAATACTATTGGATGCCATGAGCAATTCAGAGCGGAAAGGTGCAATTCTTTAAAAGTATACCCATACACGATTTTAGGAACGTTCCACGTGCCTTTTATTATACGTTTCATTGCGTTTTTCCTCATCAAGTTAGGGTGGAAATAGTACATTTTGAACAGAAACTATTCAATATGTGGTCGTACCAGAGACTTATACGCCCTGTCCTTTACATCCTTACTACAACCCTGATTACCCTCAAAAATATAGAGATCTGTAACCTTTAATTTGCAATCCCGTTAATGTGGCTACCCCAATGAAGAGCTGTCCTGATATTAACATCTAGGTACTTACAGTGATCCCCATGAAGAACTTTCACCCCATCAACAGAGTAATTAAAACTGAGAGGAATTTTCTTCTTTGTGAAACTCAAAATCTGACCGTTATTCCTGATTACCATTACAGCATTACCTGCTGTCCATCTCATAACATGGTCGAGGTCTTTTTGCAGCCAATCTCAATCTTGTATCTTATTTATTATTCATCCGAATTGCCTACTGCCATTTCATGATGGATACACTACTTTTGTATCCATCTCTTGGCACAGGCCAGACTAAAGTGTAGCTTCCACCGAAGTCCCAGGCTCATCCATGGCTGTGACAATATGGAAGCTGCTGGGATATGGGTGGTACTGAGTAATGACATTCAGAGCCCGACTAGTGCATCTGAGTGTTTTGAAAGGTGTTGCTCATAGGGTCAGTCGTGCTGCAATAGCACTTTCTGACCCAGTGAGGAAAGCAATGGCAAACTACCTCACTCCTCGCCTTGCCTAGTATGCCGCATTTTGGTGCTGCCATTGGTTTTTGCGGTTTCCTTATAACCGCATAACCTTTTGAGGATCCAACCAGCCTCTGGGCTGATGACCTAACAGACAGACATTCATCCGAAAAATGTCTTATCTCTGATTCAGGATCTTTACTATATACACACACGCTTCATCATTATAGACCGTTATGCCTTTCAGCGTTCAGTCTGCAAGTCTGAGTGAATTTATTAAACCTCGCCAAAATCCTCTATTTGCAACTAGTGTTGTGGCGTCATTTAGTCCTATACCTCTTATATTCAAATCGTTAGAAACTGAGTCTAACCATCGTCGTCTTGGTGTCCCTATACGTCACTACCCTCCATAACAGAGTCCATTATACTCCTAGGTAACCTATCCTCCTCCATTCGCCTCATATGACCGCACCACCCAAGCCGATTTATGCGTACAGCTTAATCCATAGAGTTCATTCTTAACTGAGCCTTTATCTCCTAATTTCAAGTACCCTCCTACCATTGTTCCCACCTGTTTGTACCAATAATCATTCTCACCACTTTCATGTCTGTTTCTTCTAACTTATGGATAAGATATACTGAATCCACTCAACTTTCATTCCCATAAAGCAAAGTTGGTCTGAAAACAGACCGATGAAAATATATTTTCGTCCGGGAGCTGAATTCCTTCGTACAGAACTGCGAGCTCACTGCATTACCTTTCCTGCAGCTTCATCAATCTCACTTATTATTTTACCTTCCTGGGAGAACACTCATCATAAATACATGAAATTAGCTGTCTGTTCCAGCTTTATATCACCAATTTGGTATTCATTTGTCTTGGATTTCTTACCTATTGACATCAATTTAGTCTTCGAAAGGCTAATTTTCATACCATATTCATTGCACATATTTTCAAGTTCCAAGATATTAGACTAGAGGCTTTCACAATAATCTTCTTTACTAATGCAAGGAAACATAATTGTCCAATAATATTGCCTCGCTCTTCTTCATATCCCTTCCCTTATCTTTAGGATTTCATCCATAACCATTATAAACATAAGTAGTAGAAGTGGTAATAAATAAGATACAAGATTGTGAGTGACTCCAAAAAAAGACCTGAACAATGTTGCGAGATGGACAGCAGAGAGTGGTATAATGGAAATCAGGATTAACAGTCAGGTTGTAAATTTCACAAAGAGGAAAATTCCTCTGAGTTTCAGTTACTCCAGAAGAAGAGCAGAATGGATTTCGACAGGCCAGGTTAATGATAGGCCCTATATTTACCATGAGATTAGAGATAGAGATATGATATGAGTAAAGAAGTGGAATCGGAGGTAAGGCTTTTTTGCGGATGATGTTATTCTGTATAGAGTAATAAATAATTTACAAGATTCTGAGCAACTGCAACGTGACCTCGATAATGTTGTGAGATGGACAGCAGGCAATGGTATGTTGATAAACGGGGTTAAAAGTCAGGTTGTGAGTTTCACAAATAGAAAAAGTCCTCTCAGTTTTAATTACTGCGTTGATGGGGTGAAAGTTCCTGTTGGGAATCATTGTAAGTATCTAGGTGTTAATATAAGGAAAGACCTTCATTGGGGTAATCACATAAATGGGATTGTAAATAAAGGGTACAGATCTCTGCACATGGTTATGAGGGTATTTAGGGGTTGTAGTAAGGATGTAAAGGAGAGGGCATATAAGTCTCTGGTAAGACCCCAACCAGAGTATGGTTCCAGTGTATGGGATCCTCACCAGAATTACCTGATTCAAGAATTGGAAAAAATCCAAAGAAAAGCAGCTCGATTTGTTCTGGGTGATTTCCGACAAAAGAGTAGCGTTATAAAAATGTTGCAAAGTTTGGGTTGGGAAGAATTGAGAGAAAGAAGAAGAGCTGCTCGACTAAGTGGTATGTTCCGAGCTGTCAGCGGAGAGATGGCGTGGAATGACATTAGTAGAAGAATACGTTTGAGTGGCGTCTTTGAAAGTACGAAAGATCACAATATGAAGACAAAGTTGGAATTCAAGAGGACAAATTCTGGCAAATATTAATTTATAGGAAGGGGACTTAGTGACTGGAACTTACCAAGGGAGATGTTCAATAAATTTCCAATTTCTTTGCAATCATTAAATAAAATGCTAGCAAAACAACAGATAGGGAATTTGCCACCTGGGCGACTGCCCTAAATGCAGATCAGTATTGATTGTTGTATTTTATGGAAAAACAGTGGGAATATGGACAAGATCTGGTGATAGTGTTCGTCGATCTAGAGTGGGCATACGCTAATGTTAATTGAGAAAAGGTGTGGGAAACTTTGGAAAGAAAAGGATGAGGAAGACAATCAATGGAACTAATGAAAGAAATGTGTAAGATTTTTTCTAGTTGTGTCCAGAGTCCAGTGGGGAGAACATATTCGTTTAGAAACCAAACTGGACTAAGACAGTTGTCTCCACTTATGGTTATAATGGTTGTGGGTGAAATTCTAAAGGAAACAAAGGCAAGATGTAGAGGGGATATGAAAGTATTGTTTTTTTAAGATGACATAGTGATCTGCGAAGACTGAGTGATAGGATGGAGAAGAATAAATGGAGGCTGATAGAGAGGGAAAGAGGACAAGTGGTAAGCCCAGAGCAAGATAGATAGACTCTGTCAAGAACATTATAAGGAAAAGAAGACTGGACTGGAATACAATTAGTGAAGAGAAGTGAAAGAAGGAGAAGCAACGGTGGAGAAGTGCCATCAACACCCCGACCTGGCAGGAGATTGACAAGGGGAAGTGAAAATGATGATGATGATGATGATGATGATGATGATGATGAATACTGCCTTGAAGAAATCCTATCTTAATGATTACATGATCGGATAATGGTTCACCTACTTAATATTTTACCTGGCTGTTAATATTGTGATCGTAAACCACAGGACTTGATGTTGTGCGTTTCTGCTAATATTGTGATAATACGCCTCAGTAACTGCAGTTACTGCAGTTTCTTTTAATCTAGTGATCATAAGACCAACATTTTTTAAGTTAGGTCCGAATTTCGCGATCGTGAGTCATTTAAAAACTTCAAGTTACTTTGCACATGTTTTGCACGAAGATTGGTGGAAAAAAGAAACTTTCATTGCAGTTAGAGTGTGGGATTTTTGTAGGTTTCCTGATAAGAAATAGAGATATTTTTAAGTTAATTTACCTTACATGTGAATATATTCAAAGAAAACCGTCCATACGGTCCAAAATTTGCGTATTTCACTATCAAACTACTCACCTATGTGCTTAACGGTGTGTCATTCAGCACAACTTAAAGAATATGAAAACACTCACGTAACACAGGCATGGAATTAAAATATTCAGCCAGGACAATCCGGACAAAACCAAAGACGAACAGGAAATCTAATCTAAGAAACTACTCAATTTCAAAGAAAGGTGTTAGAAGACGTTAAAGGAAGCTATTAACATTTCGATTACCGAATGGAGGACTTTTTGGAGTAAAAACAGAAATGAACTTCATGATAAGAACTAATTACTTGTACGTCTCAGGCTAATAATATTTTATTGCTTCACATAATTGCTAATTAACTTTTAACGAAAATGTCTTAATCCTGCCGAAGCCATAAAATAAGCCAATAAATTATTTTGACAACAAATCATCACTGACACAACAACATTTACGACCACGAATGTTGTATATAAAAGCTAGCCATTTTCTTGCAGTTCACATTCAGGACTACCTTCTCCTAGAACTAACACATCATGAAGAAAACTCAGGTTTCTACAGTTCTGTGCCTGTTGTTTCTGGTAAGTGTCTAATTTACAGCTTGAGAATATATCATTATTTATTACAAAAAGTGACCTTCATCGGGCTTGCCATAAGATAAAGTATAGCGAAGTTTAATTGGGTATACAAATACATTGGGGAAAATGGCTATTGCAACACCACGAACGAATGGGTCATTAGTGTTGGTATTTGGTCAACTCATAACATTCAAGTCTCAAAATATCCAAGACTCAAAATGCTCAATTCTCGATACATCATAGTCTCAAAATATCCGAGTCTCATAAAAACCTAGTCTCAAAACATCTGAGTCTCAAAATACCCGAGTCTCAAAACGTCTTAGTCTCAAAGCATCCGAGCCTCAAAATATCTGGGTCTCAAAACATCCGAGTCTCAAAATATCCGAGTCTCAAAATATCTGAGTCTCAAAACATCGGAGTATCAAAATATCCGAGTCTCAAAATATCCCAGTCTCAAAACATTCGAGTCTCAAAATACCCGAGTCTCAACACGTCCTAGTCTCAAAGCATCCGAGCCTCAAAAATATCTGGGTCTCAAAACATCGGAGTATCAAAATATCCGACTCTCAAAATATCCCAGTCTCAAAACATCCGAATCTCAAAATATGCGAGTCTCAAAACATCCGAATTCCCAATGGTGGTACTGTTTAAATCAAAACCAAACATCATGGTGCAACAGCCCCGAACCCCCATCGCCTACCAAGCGATCGCTTCTCTGCCCGAAGGCCTGCAGATTGTGAGGTGTCGTGTGGTCAGCACGGCGTATCCTATCGGCCGGAATTCTTGGTTTCTAGACCGGAACGCTATCTCACCGTCAGATAGTTCCTCATTTGTAATCATATAGCCTGAGTGAACTTCGAAACAGCCCTCAGATCCAGGTAGAAACTCCCCTATGGGTAAAAGGCAGGCACGCTACACTTACATCGCACCGCCGGTGCGTGAATACAATATTACTACAACAAAGACAACGTAACAAAGAAAGAAGCAAATGGTTCATGGTTAGCACCAGCCGAGACTGCGTGCCCTCTTGTAAAAATTGTACCTCAATCACGAAGTATGCCTACCGTACAGCCTCGCACAAACATATACAACAGAGGGTCAGTAGGTCCACGGGCACAAAGTTAGACCTAGTCCCATTTTCGTAAATGCAGCCATTGTTTTGTCGTGTATGCAGAATATTGATTCCTTACAAATCTTAGCATGAAAAAAAATCACAATTTTTCTTCAGAATATTGCCCCGGGTTTTAGCCCAGTTTGATGACTTACGAGGTTGTTCTCAAAAAGTTTTGATGTCTCTAGTTTTCTCATATTTAGCTGTAGGCCATTTGATTCTTTCGTTTAAAATGCAATATTTAATTTTTCTCTTCGAACCTTGGAGATTCATATTCATCCTGGCTATATGAAAATCAGATGCTTCAACTTTTTTTTTTCTTCACACAAGATACCAACTCCTTGAAGTGGGGATGGGGCCTTTTTATCGGACGGTTGACCTTAGAATTCCATCCTTCCAGGGCTTAATTTCCGTGACAATTCCACAGCTCAATTGACATTTGTGGATTGTCTAGCCAATGGTCATCGAAAAGGTTATGTGAACGAATCTCATCCACTAAATGTCACTGTAATATTTGCCCCAAATGGAAGATAATAATTGCTTTCACTCAAATAAAGTGTAAAAATTCTTCTCAGGGGCTTGCCTGGCTGGGGCGGTAAAGGCGCGCGGTTCGCCCGGAAGTGCGTGGGTTCGAATCCCCGTCAGGAAGTCGTAAAATTTAAGAAACGAGATTTCCACTTCCGGAGGTGCACATGGCCCTGAGGTTCACTCAGCCTACACCAAAAATGAGTACCAGGTTAAATTCCTGAGGGCATAGGCGGCCGGACGCAGAGCTAACCACTCTACCCCATCAAGTGCCGAGGTTACGGATAGTGGAAGCCTTTACCTTCCACCCCTCCCAGGGCCTTTACGACCTGTACGGAGATGACTTTGCTTTTTGCTTTACCTATTCTTCTCGGATATTTTCAGATTCGTTAGTTTATTTTTTCCTCTACATATTTCTTGCAGATATTCTGATACTGTTTCCTGTCAATTTCGTGTTCGCATATTTTGAGACTGTACCGCTGTGACATAGCCATGCTCAGGTCAATCGGATCGCTCATAAGGCCCTGCCCGCCTGACTGGTTACGGACGAATGCGAAGACCAGTCGAGTTTTAGTTTACATGTAGCCTGCGAGGTTCAGTGACGTGGAAGTGCCCCACCGACGGGAGCGAGCAGGATATGAGCAATAATGATGGTGATGATGATTGTTTTTAAGAAGCACTACTAGGCAACAACCGTCTATTAACAGTTCTCCGGGGAAGAAAGAGACTCTGTAGTCCAGACAACAGGGGATTTTACCCGGTTTCCGGAGACTCGGATATACTGAGACCCAGATATTTTGAGACTCGGATGCTTTGAGACTAGGATGTTTTGAGACTCGGGTATTTTGATTCTCTGATATTTTGAGACTCGGATGTTTTGAGGCGACCAAATACCAACACGAATGACCCATTGATGGTAATTCTGGATCAGATTTGCCTTAATTTTTCAATACTTTTTTCAAAACTTTTCTTTGATACAGAAAAGGGTATTTTATCGACTCTATTACATAAGTTTTCAGTTACCCCGAAAATAGCGCTCCTGACCTGTACAAATATAACAAGTAATATGCAATACGAACAAGAAATGCATCTCTGTTCTCCTTTTGTTTCCACGGTTTTTTTTTGTTTTTTTTGCTATACTTAAGCAAAAACCTAGGCTCTGTACTATTAACTATATTTCAACTACCATGCAACATTATTGCATGTATACATTTTCTTGGTTTTTATAGTAATTTTCTAACTTTCAAGCATTAACTTTGACTGAAAAGCGTCTTGTTTCCTAGAATTTACCCCTCCTCACCCCTGTGCATCATTTTGTGTCTTTTTTAGGAGGAGGTAGGGAACTTCTGAATGCTGAAAACAACCGAAGAATAAGGGAGGGAGGGAGGCAAGTTTTGAAGTAAAAGGAGAAGGTTGGAGACGGGAGAGCGAACATAAACGACGGGAGAGGTTGGACGGAGTAGCGCAGCTAAGCACATGCAACTCCATTGCGCCGAGACGCATATATCGAAGCGCGCACGCAACCCCTCGTCCGCCCTGCGTCAAAATGACATAGGACCTGTTTTGTTGCAAATGTTGTCTACTTTCTGTATTTATATGTAATATTCAACAAAAATACACACAGTGCACACTTTGGGCAGGAGCTGAGAGATATTTGGGAAGTTAAAAGTTTGGATTTAGTGTCCCAAGATAGATAAAGTAAGCCAGTTTCTAGAACTGCAGGGATTTTTTTCAGGCAAGGGCCCTATTCGGTCTCTATTGCCTGGGAACTTGGACGAGATCCGATACTTAAAATAATGAAGGTGTCGGCAAAAGATGGCGTCAAGAGGGCGTGAAAATGAAAGGCTATCTAGACCTCAGAGACAAGAACTTGAGCTCAGGATTAGTTAATGGAGCTTGCATGGTGATACGTGACTTAAAGGAATTATCTCTAAAATTGGAATTTATTACAAGTTTTGGAAAGTGAAACATAGTTTTCATGCAAGAGCTAAATGTTTCAATAGATGCAACACAGGGTAAATAATGGATGGATGAATTGGAAGAAATTGAGTGTAGTACTGCGTGATAATAAGGTCAGTTGCAGGATGAAAGGAAAGCTCTATAAATCTGTGGTGAGACCTGCGATTCTGTATAGTGCGGTAATTTGGCCGATCACGAAAACTCAAGAGAGAAAAATGGAAATGGCAGAAATGAGAAAGTTAAAATGGTTGAGTGGAATTACAAGAAAGGATAGAGTAAGGAATGTTTACACCAGAGGACCAGTGAAATTGGGACCCATAGGAAAGAAGGTTCAAGAAAGTAGGCTTAAATGATATGGACATGTGCCGAGAAGAGGGGAGGATTACGTGGGGAAAATAATTGGAAACCTGGAAATTGAAGGGTTAAGGAAGAGATGAAGACAAAAAATTGGATGGAAGGACAAGGCGGAAGTGGATCTAAAAGAAAAAGTTTGGAAGAGGGAAGAACCATTGGACAGACATTTATGGAAGAAAAGAATCCACCAAAGCAACGCTCACCCTACGTGATGTGGGGAAAAAGCTGAGATAAAGCAGAAGAAGATATCCACATGCCTTTCTACGTGACAAGACTGTGATTCCCGTTAAGACTGACATTTGCAATGACAATAAACAAAGCCCAAGGACAGGCTTTCAATAAAATAGGAATCTATATTCCTAAACCAGTGTTCATACTCCCTAAACCTTAGAACAGAAGGTTGACATTTATTAGCAATACTCTACCTTCACTAGTATAAGCTGATTTTCTCTAATTCAGACCAAGAGGAGCAGTAAACGTCAAAAATTACTAGAAATGGTTTAATTTCTCTGGGACGTCAATTTTTACTGCAACATACACACAACAAAGAAACAAAATAGCCAATGAGCAAGGATTCTAAATGAGACTCTTGTTGTTATTCACACGGTTTTTCATGATTTCAACACTCCATGCATTGGATAAAACAGCTTTTTCTTTGGCACATAAAGCGTAGCTATGAAAAGATGGAAAGATTAAGAACAAACATTTAAGTGATAGAGATACAAAGTGTATTATCAAATTCTTCAATTTCACTCGTTTGATTTTCTTTCAGATGGCCTTGCAATCAAACGATGCCACCCCAGTTTTGGTAAGTGTGAAATTAGCAATAATTTGCTGTTTAAAAAATAACTTTCCTTATTAAATCACCTCCTCGTTTTAATATTGAAAACTTTTCTTAACAGAGAAAGCAGGGGATCCCATAGCCTAGTGCGAAAAACGTAAAATTAATCAATGTCCTCAATTGTGCCGAAAGTTGACGAACTAAATGATCCAGATGTGTTTTAAATTGTGAGTCCTTGATAGCTCTATCAAACTAAGCAAGTAAATTTCGAAAATCACTTCCCGACTAAATGCAGATCCGGAAAAACAGCCAAAAATCGCTTGTTTCTTTACCCGTTTCCTTTTTTATTCAAATCCTAGCAAACTTAATTTTTTTTACATAATTCTTTCTTTAATGTGTTCCTTTATTCGATACCCTCAGGCGCTTTTTGATTTTTGAAAAATCCCCACACCGAATGTAAGGGCTTAAATGAAACTCTGCATTAAATCACAGTAGCGCTCGTAGTGGTAGAAAAAGACAAACTGCTAATCTAATCGACCAGATAACGATGATTAAGGAAAGGATTTTAAATTCTAGGAATAAATCAGGAATATATTCTCATACTTTATTATATTTTATATTATATTATTGTATTTCATATTACCGAGCTCGATAGCTGCAGTCGCTTAAATGTGGCCAGTATCCAGTAATCGGGAGATAGTGGGTTCGAGCCCCACTGTCGGCAGTCCTGAAGATGGTTTTCCGTGGTTTCCCATTTTCGCACCAGGCAAATGCCGGGTCTGTACCTTAATCAAGGCCACGGCCGCTTCCTTCCAATTCCTAGACCTTTCCTATCCCATCGTCGCCGTAAGACGTATCTGTGTCGGTGCGACGTAAAGCAAATAGCATAGTATTTCATATTAAATTATTTATTATATTTTAATTCGTATCTCATATCCCTAGGATATTTTCAACATTGAGTTGCTTGCCAGAAGGGCTAGAGCTGTGGATTTTTTGCTATACTAAGGAGGCTTTACCTGTAAAGTTTTCTCCTTCTTCTTATTCTTTAAGCGACATATACAGTGCCCCAGTGGTTGGCGATCACCCTCGAGAAAGAACCCCTTTCTTTAACCAACTTGAAGAGTAGTTCAGTGTTTTTATGCAAGTCCAGTCTTTGATGTTTTGGAGCCATGACAGCGGTGTTCTGTCCGCTTGTTTACTATCTTGCCTTGTAAGTCGGACTAGCTGGAGTGAGGATGACAAAGACTTCGTAAATAGAAAGCAATTAGGACAGCTTGATAATTCATGGTTGAATGTAATTGTGTGTGAACTAAATCGATCATTCTTGAATTAAATTATATCGTAACAGCATATTCATTACTTAATAGTGTAAACATTCTTTCTTTGATGCAGTTTGATATCTGTATTCCACCTCACCACTGCCGAAATGGAGCTGGGGTGAAGGCAGAAGCCGGGGGTGTAGCATCAGCATCAGCTCATCTAGGTTACGTGCCAGCTAAAACTAGCTCAATCACGGTAAGTAAACAACAAGTGAATTCTAATTATCTTCCCCTGTCAAGGTTACGTAGATGTGAAACGTGCTAGTCAGGCGGGCCATTTCACAGGTTCATATTTAAGAAATTATTTGTTAGAAGACCACCAAACTTACTTCTCCTTTTAACATCAACTTTGCTGGCGAGATCTAGTGTTTACAGTGCGGTATGTCTTCTGGTATGGGATAGATCAGAGGTGTAGACGGTGGCCTTTCCATACCGCGGGCACAGAGTATACAAGTGGCTGGCCGAACGATCAATGTGTGCGCTTCAGCAACAGTGATTACGTCACAGGCCATTAAGGTCAATGAAAGGTGAACGTTCATTTGGGTATTAAGGGAATACTTTTTGTTTTTCAGTGGACACAAATCCTATTAATTTTCAGTATAACTTACTTCATTCTACCCATATTGACGTTTGAACTCTTGCATTAATAGACTACCAAAACAGTATTTACTATTCATTAGTAATGTAAGAGGTAGCTTACATTGTAGGACATCCGCTATATCTGTTCTGTTCAAGTATATTGACGGGATACAATAAAGGCTTACCGGTACTCCAAAAACTTGAGAAATATGTACCTTATTGTTACATCCTGTAAATGCGTATCCTGCCTCTTACACGGAGGCCCCGGGTTCGATTTTCGGCCAGGTCAGGGACTTTTACCTGAATCTGAGGGCTGGTTCGAGGTCCACTCAGCCTACGCGATTAGAATGAGAAGCTATCTGAAGGTGTGATAGCGGTCCCTGTCTTGAAAACCAAGATTAACCACCGAGAGTATTCGTCGTGCTAACCACAATATACCTCATAATCTGCAGGCGTTCGGGCTGAGCAACGGTCGCTTGGTACGCCAAGACCCTTCAGGGCTCTCAATGAATATTGAATATTGAATTTTCACGACCGCATTTACTTGGCCCTCAACGGGCGACTTAAACGCACTCCACAGTGTGATGGAAGCAGTGCCAGACCTGTAGCTTAGATCCTTTCCAACAGAACACAGATGGCCTAGACCACCATAGATCAATTATTGGTAGAGCAACCGAAGCGAAATCGGGAGGTTGTGGGTTCAGATCCCACTGGTGACCGCTTAGCCATTTTTGTTCTGTACTTAACATCTCCTCAACACGTACTAAATGTACGTAACATGACCTTATAGGTTAAAAGTCGGTTTCGATTACAATGCGGTCGTAAAAATTCAATATTCAACATGATAATAATTATAAAACTAACAATAGAAGTAACAAAATAGGAAATACAATAAAATACTTTTAACTAGCAAATACATTTCTAATTTTTATAAAAATATGCTCATCCACGCACTCATTCACTATTCACCCTTCATACAAGTCGGCTAGAATCTTTCATCAAGTGATTTCGGCAATCCTTCTTAACTTTCTTACGAGAACGCACATCTCTAATGTTAACAGTGAGGGTATTCCACAGCCTAGCGGCAGTGACTACAAAGGAGCAGTTGTAAGCCCTGGAGTGACTGCGAGATATAGTTAAAGAGGAGTCAGATCGTGTATCGTGGTTATGATAGGAGGAGTAGTAATTAAAGTTTGGTGAAAGCTAATTCAGTACACCTGACTTTAGAAATGCAAAAGGGATAATATGTTGAGACTGCGAAAACGAGGCCATGGCAGCTCCCTATAATAAGGTGAAATGTGAGAATCATAAAATATAAATCTGATACAGGAGTTTAAACTCCGATGTAGCATCTTATTACTATTTTGAGATTTGTCCGTAAGAACAGAGTCACCGTACTTTAAAACAGATAAGTTTAGGGATTGTACCAGTTCTATTTTAAGATATTTTGGAAAAATACACTGACTGACAGAGCAAATGCAACACCAAGGAGGAGTGGTTCGAAAGGGATGAAAGTTGGGGAAAAAACAGAGACGGCACGGACGAATAATTGATGTTTATTTCAAACCGATATGCAGGTTACACAATGCGCACGGCATCGACTCAGTAGGGTGTAGGACCACCGCGAGCGGCGATGCACGCAGAAACACGTCGAGGTACAGAGTCAATAAGAGTGCGGATGGTGTCCTGAGGGATGGTTCTCCATTCTCTGTCAACCATTTGCCACAGTTGGTCGTCCGTACGAGGCTGGGGCAGAGTTTGCAAACGGCGTCCAATGAGATCCCACACGTGTTCGATTGGTGAGAGATCCGGAGAGTACGCTGGCCACGGAAGCATCTGTACACCTCGTAGAGCCTGTTGGGAGATGCGAGCAGTGTGTGGGCGGGCATTATCCTGCTGAAACAGAGCATTGGGCAGCCCCTGAAGGTACGGGAGTGCCACCGGCCGCAGCACATGCTGCACGTAGCGGTGGGCATTTAACGTGAATTGAATACGCACTAGAGGTGACGTGGAATCATAAGCAATAGCGCCCCAAACCATGATGCCGCGTTGTCTAGCGGTAGGGCGCTCCACAGTTACGGCCGGATTAGACCTTTCTCCACGCCGACGCCACACGCGTCTGCGGTGACTATCACTGACAGAACAGAAGCGTGACTCATCGGAGAACATGACGTTCCGCCATTCCCTCATCCAAGTCGCTCTAGCCCGGCACCATGCCAGGCGTGCACGTCTCTGCTGTGGAGTCAATGGTAGTCTTCTGAGCGGACGCCGGGAGTGCAGGCCTCCTTCAACCAATCGACGGGAAATTGTTCTGGTCGATATTGGAACAGCCAGGGTGTCTTGCACATGCTGAAGAATGGCGGTTGACGTGGCGTGCGGGGCTGCCACCGCTTGGCGGCTGATGCGCCGATCCTCGCGTGCTGACGTCACTCGGGCTGCGCCTGGACCCCTCGCACGTGCCACATGTCCCTGCGCCAACAATCTTCGCCACAGGCGCTGCACCGTAGACACATCCCTATGGGTATCGGCTGCGATTTGACGAAGCGACCAACCTGCCCTTCTCAGCCCGATCACCATACCCCTCGTAAAGTCGTCTGTCTGCTGGAAATGCCTCCGTTGACGGCGGCCTGGCATTCTTAGCTATACACGTGTCCTGTGGCACACGACAACACGTTCTACAATGACTGTCGGCTGAGAAATCACGGTACGAAGTGGGCCATTCGCCAACGCCGTGTCCCATTTATCGTTCGCTACGTGCGCAGCACAGCGGCGCATTTCACATCATGAGCATACCTCAGTGACGTCAGTCTACCCTGCAACTGGCATAAAGTTCTGACCACTCCTTCTTGGTGTTGCATTTGCTCTGTCAGTCAGTGTATTAGAGTAGCGTTTGAGAGAAAAAGTGATTTATGAACTTTACTGTACATATTTGTCACCTCTTAATGCCAATTTAGCGTCTCATTCATTATAACACCTGAACTTCTTACTACTATAGGGCACAACAGTATTATGTAACATAACTGGGGGTACTTAGTAATAGTTCTGTACTTATCTTAATCTGCTAATCGTCTATTACCTTCAGCAACTGCTTTAAGACTGAAGCCAGTTTCCTCGTTCCGGTCTTGGTATCTAATGCCTGTAAACATCTTACTGAAATGTTAAAATAAATGAAATATTACTTGAATGTAGTATATGTATACATAATTGTTAAATTTGTTTTAGGTTCAGAAATCGGGAAGTAATGCTGATTACGAGGAAACTACTGAACCTGCAGCCCCCATAAACAGAAATACCTCACCTAATAGATACTGAAAAATATAAATATTATTGCAAATTTGGAAAGAAAACAATTCTGGCACCTTGGCAACTCCGAAAACCTTCAAAATTAGATAGTGTGACGTCAAAACAATAACATTATTATATAAAAACCTGCATTTGTAAATTCATGGTGATGGGTAAATAAAGGTCATATTATTATGGAAATATTCGTTTTAATCTTGTTCTCTATTCATATTGTTCTTCTTGGTGCCTTACCCGTTATGGCGATGTCGTCTTTCGGTACGACAGCTCAGAAGAGCTTTTCATGTCGCACCATTTGCGAGCATCATGCAACCTGAAATGCTCCTCCTCCAGACCTTTTTGCAGAATCTGTTAGTCATATTCATACCTTGCCCTACCCCAACCATTCTTACCACCTACAATTCCCTCAAAACCTAACTGAACAAGCTTTGGGTGTCTTAAGATGTGTCCTATCATTCTATACCTCCTACCAGTCAAATTTTGCTAAACCTTTTTCCTCTCAAGGATTCACCCCGTGTGGGTGGGGGCTGTAAAATAACATCCACGGTATCCCCTGCCTGCCGTAAGAGGTGACTACAAGGGGCCCCAGGGGCTCTGAACTTTGGAGCGTGAGTTGGAGACCACGGGGCCCTTAGCTGAGGCCTGGCATTGCTTCCACTTACTTGTGTCAAGCTCCTCACTTTCATCTATCTTATCCGATCTCCCTTAGTCAAATCTTGTTCTTTTCCGAGCCCGACTCTGTTAGGTTTCCGAGGGCTAGGGAGTCTTTCATGTTCACCGCCCATGTCTTCCTTTGACCGGTACATTTATTTTTCGAAGTATCGGATACCTTCCATTTTTCTCTCTGATTAGTGTTATACTGCATAGAGGATAATTGCCTTTTGTACTTCCTCTTAAAATAATAATCACCACCACCACTCTCAACGATTCGATTCAGTATCTCTTCATTTTTGATTCAATCCATCCATCTCACCTTCAGCATTCTTCTGTAACACCACATTTTAAAAAACCGGTACCGCTTGTTATTAAATAGGAATGTAATACTACATTTCATATTTATTTGTATTGAATAGGTTGAACTACCTTATTTATTAATTCAATTTTCATTCCAATTAACGTTATCAAATGACTTTTCTTATTTTCATCGAAACCGACTTTCAACCTATTAGGTCGTGTTACGTACATTTAGTACGTATTGAAGGGATGTTAAGTACAGAACCAAAATGGCCAACCAGACACCAGTGGGATCCGGGGATCCGGGAGGTTGTGGGTTCGGATCCGGGAGGTTGTGGGTTCGGATCCCACTGGTGTCTAGTTGGCCATTTTTGTTCTGTACTTAACATCCCTTCAATACGTACTAAATGTACGTAACACGACCTAATAGGTTGAAAGTCGGTTTCGATTACAATGCGGTCGTGAAAATTCAATATTCATTGACTTGGCCCTCAACGGGCAACTTAAACGCACTCTACAGTTAGACGGTAGTAGTACCAGACCTGTAGCTCAGATCCTTTCCAACAGAACAAAGATGGCCTAGGCCACCATAGCTCAATTGGTAGAGCAACCGACGCGAAATCGGGAGGTTGTGGGTTCGGATCCCACTGGTGTCTGGTTGGCCATTTTTGTTCTGTACTTAACATCCTTTCAATACGTACTAAATGTACGTAACACGACCTAATAGGTTGAAAGTCGGTTTCGATTACAATGCGGTCGTGAAAATTCAATATTCATTGACTTGGCCCTCAACGGGCAACTTAAACGCACTCTACAGTTAGATGGTAGTAGTACCAGACCTGTAGCTCAGATCCTTTCCAACAGAACAAAGATGGCCTAGGCCACCATAGCTCAATTGGTAGAGCAACCGACGCGAAATCGGGAGGTTGTGGGTTCGGATCCCACTGGTGTCTGGTTGGCCATTTTTGTTCTGTACTTAACATCCCTTCAATACGTACTAAATGTACGTAACACGACCTAATAGGTTGAAAGTCGGTTTCGATTACAATGCGGTCGTGAAAATTCAATATTCATTGACTTGGCCCTCAACGGGCAACTTAAACGCACTCTACAGTTAGATGGTAGTAGTACCAGACCTGTAGCTCAGATCCTTTCCAACAGAACAAAGATGGCCTAGGCCACCATAGCTCAATTGGTAGAGCAACCGACGCGAAATCGGGAGGTTGTGGGTTCGGATCCCACTGGTGTCTGGTTGGCCATTTTTGTTCTGTACTTAACATCCCTTCAATACGTACTAAATGTACGTAACACGACCTAATAGGTTGAAAGTCGGTTTCGATTACAATGCGGTCGTGAAAATTCAATATTCATTGACTTGGCCCTCAACGGGCAACTTAAACGCACTCTACAGTTAGATGGTAGTAGTACCAGACCTGTAGCTCAGATCCTTTCCAACAGAACAAAGATGGCCTAGGCCACCATAGCTCAGTTGGTAAAGCAACCGACGCGAAATCGGGAGGTTGTGGGGTCGGATCCCACTGGTGTCTGGTTGGCCATTTTTGTTCTGTACTTAACATCCCTTCAATACGTACTGCACCCTGGTGGGGGTGTGATAAGCGTCATGCAATTGTAATTATGATGAATTATTGAGGAATATATATTTCATGTTCAGAATAAATAGTATCTTACTGTACATACAGTAAGAACAGGCCAGGCCGAGATGGCAGGTTTCACCATACCACAGAATGTTGTCTCCAGTGAGATTAACAAACACAATGAGGGACAGAATTAGGTTTCTCAGAACTTGGGACAACGAAGGAAAGAGAGAGGGTAACTTGTTGCCAAAGTTTTCATAGCCCCGGGCAGTCTTGGTAGTAGCAACAGCGCAGGGAGCCGGGTGCAAATTTCTGAGAAATGATGGCGAGGTATCTCCATGTAACTAGCGGGAGTGGAAAACGGGGTTGGCACTGGAAGAAAAAAATATGAGCCTTCCCGGTCACGTGGTTAAGGTGGACCAATGGAAAAATTCACTTGACCAAAGCAAGGCGACAACTTCGTATTGTAAGAAGCACTAGCGAGGCTAACTCCGTGGATTAAACTGATAGAAAGAAGTGAAATATCGATTCAGAATAAAGTGGAATTTAGGAGCCTTACTATACCATAAAACTCATATAAAGTTAATAATTGCGGGAGATTGCATGATGTAATTCTGAGAATTCATGGACGCTATTCGTTGATTGGCTGAAGGCAAAGGACGCCACAATAGAGCGCGAAACCCCGAGCCGGGATACGGCAGCTAAATTCGCGAATATATCCATTACCAGCGAACGATAATAGTTGAGAATTGGTATAGAGTATTTGAGAACATAATTACATCCTGGATCATATATTTAAGCCACGGGCCAAACCGCAAACTGTCGTATGAAGATATCGGGACTGTGCGTTCCAAGATGACCTCCGTTGGCTCGGAAGAGAGGGGACACAAGTATAAATATGAGGTCGTATACTAGGACTAAAAAGTACTTCTGATATTGTGTTCGAGCAGTCACCACGCCAGTGGCGCGCAAGTACTTCTGATATTGTGTTCGAGCCGTGATTACGCCAGGGGTGCGAGTGTGTACTTACTCGTGGAGTAGAGTTCAAAGTATTATATTGTTACATAGTACAGTGATTCATGACGTGATGTAGCTGATATTACAGTCTTGAGTAGTATACTACTATGAAGTGTTTCAAATAGACAGGACTCAGTAAAGCATAACTTACGGAGTGTGAGATTCTACCAACAGATTAGGAAGTGCGTTACATGAGAACGGTCACGAGTGTTTATGTCACCTAGTAAACAGTCCATTCTAAACTGATACCTGGTCAGCTACACGAACCTGAGACGGGAAATTCAAGTGCGCGCACGGGCCGTTGTAAAGGGAAACCCGAGGTATCCCATGTTCCTAGTGTCCGGGAAAGGAATGAAGAATGTAAATCTACATTAAGTGGGCTAGATACAAGGCCGAGAGGGTAAAATTTGTGAATAGAATTTAGGGTGGAAATTATTCCAAAGTGCAACAGCTAATTTATTTGTTTTTATTCAAAATGTGTAAAGTTGAAAAGGGTCAAGGATTAATTCTTCAAGCTGGCATGAATACCAGTGGAATGCATTGCTAAAAACCGGAGGGGCTATGGCTTCTCGTCCGGTTTTAGCAGACTACAATGGCAGAGTTGAGTACCTTTTAATGTATTTATAGATTGCTATCGTTAGGGGGAGGAAATCATATTATCATGGTAACTTGATTGTGAAACGAGCCGTCTACGGCTCGTATAAATTCAAAGATAGATAGACAAAGGGACAAATTAATATGTAGATTAGACCAAGCACTCATCATAAGTTGATTATTAAATAGAGTATAGTAGGATTGAGTTGTTCATTCAAGTGCTTGAGTTGTTTGCGATGATATGGAGCACGTTTCACGTAAAGATAATGTAAATATTCATTTAGAAGTGCTTCCAAAGTGTTTTTCCGTTATCGGAACCTTTATAGATATTAAGGCATGTTGTTAAGATAATCCAGAGGTAGGATTGCCAAGTGATTTAAATTGTTGTGGGACGGAATGAAGTCCATTGATTTGTTTGTAAATATCGCGAAGTTCGCCAGTGGACAAAATAATAATAATCTGTACAAGTGTCGTAGTACATTAAAATTTGGTAATGTGTAAAGGCGTGTTTAATAATAATCTTTGAGAATAAAGGCACGGGCCTAGTTGGATAGTATGATTGCAAATTAAAGTAATTTAAATGTGGAGATCACATGTGCCGTGAATAATTATAATTTGTGCAGTGAATCCGGTTTTAACACCAATTTTTGATTTAACGTTTTTGGACTCCATTTATTTATTTATTCGTATCAGAAGCATACATTTTACATTGCATAATGGTACTTAATGACATACATATCAAATAGTGTCTGCCCAAAATTTTGCCAAATCACGGGCATTAGGTGTTGCAGCCATCAAGTCCTCTATTGTGCATCTTAAAGGACACTTACTACAGTTCATGAAATGGGCTGTGGTTTGGTCTTCACCACATTCGCATTGCCTGGATGTGCCAGGAAAGCCCCACTTTACCATATTGGTTCTTGATCTACCAACCCCAGTGCGAAGCCTGTTCAGCGATTTCCACGTAGACCAATGTTCCTCGTGTCCTGGGGGGAGATGTTCAATTGGTAGCATCCAATCAGCAAGTTGAGGATTTCTAGTTCTCCATAATCTCAACCGTGTGGATTGGGCAGATTCGTTTAAATCTTCGGTTGTATTCAGGAAACTCCTCCTAGACCTCAATCTTCGGTGGGCAGGTTCATATCCATTTAATGGGTGTGCACATGAGGCAAGTGCTTTAGTTCTCTCATTCATGGATGCAACTTCTCTTCTTATATCTGGTGGGGCGATTCCAGCCAAACAGTAGATTCTATCTCGTGGAGTTGGTCTCAAGCAGCCAGTAATGAGTCGACATGTTTCATTTAGAGAAATGTCAACTTGTTTAGCATGACTTGATCTGTACCAAACAGGGCAAGCGTACTCTGCAGCGGAGTAACACAGAGCCAGGGCTGTAGTTCTCAACGTCTTTGGATGTGTACCCCAATTGGTTCCAGACAACTTGCGAAGGATGTTGTTTCTAGCCGACACTTTCTGCTTGATGTTCATGCAGTGTTGTTTGTAGGTGAGAGCACGATCCAATGTTACACCTAGATATTTAGGTGTTGGGCAGTGATCTAGTTGAGTATCTTCCCATACTACCTGCAATTTCCTTGACGCCTGTCTGTTCTTTAAATGGAAGGCACATACCTGAGTTTTAGATGGGTTAGGCTTCAATTGATTTCCTCTGTAGTAGTAGGATAGTTCAGAAAGAGCCTCTGATAACTTTTCTTCTACAACCTCAAAGCAGTTTGCTTGAGTAGCAATAGCTCGATCATCCGCATATATGAAACTTCTGGTGCCAACTGGAAGAGGTTGGTCATTCGTATAGATATTAAAGAGCATAGGGGCGAGAACACTGCCTTGTGGCAGACCATTCTTTTGTTTCCTCCATCGACTTTTCTGATCCATAAATAAATAAATTTGGTAGAAACGAGATAGGCACTTTTATAATATGGTCACGCTATGTTTGAGATCCAGAGGGATTTGAGCCAAAAGTTGAGATTTGGAGTTTTGTGGGACAGAAATCCGGCCCGAAATGAAAGTGAATTGTACTGATGTTGATGAAGAAATAGATGGATCTTAAGGCCCACATAGAGGTTGTATTTATATACCGGTGTATTGAGTGGCAGAATTGAGTCCACACACCGAGGGTTAATTTGTGAAAATGTTTTGAAGAGTTCCAATGGATAAATGGACTTCAAAATGGAAAGGGAAGGAATAATTTAACACTTGCAGAGATTGGAGGTATTTGCCCAACTGCGAGGTGTTATGGGATTTGAGAATTGTCTTAGGAGCATATGGTCTCCATGAATTAACGGCAGTACGAAAATAAGGTTGCGGGTTCGAAAACTATTATGTCCCAACCGATGTGAATTCGGATCTTGGTGATTTCTGTTTGGGAGAGAACGTATGTGACCAAATTATAAAGATGGGGAATAAAAATAAAGATTCTCGAAAGAAGTAATAATAATAATAATATTCCAAGTAAATCATATCTGGATTGATTAGTGCCAAAATAAATCGGAGTTGTAAAAGGGGTTATGCGTTAAACATATTAAGAGTGGACTACCGTGTAACAGGCGAAATTAATATTTTTTCAGATTAATAATAATAATAAATATTAAAAAAATACTTTTTTTGAAGAAGAAGAATTTACTTTTTTAATTTTGGACATAATGATGTTGGGAGTAGAAAAAAAATTTGAGATTTTTAACTAATAATAATAAAAATGAGAATATTTGAAGAAGGAGAAGAAGAATAATCAACGAAGGTACTTTTATTTATTTCAGATGAAAATAAATAAAATCGCGAAAAGTTGGAATATTAGTCCGAGGATGATTATGGGTTACGATAATCATGATCTCCACAAAACATAATGATAATAATAATAATAATAATAATGATAATAATATTAATATTTAATAAAATATTTCTTTATTTTATTTATTTTTCTTATTATTTCGGATGCTGATGATGGATGATACTAGGGAAGTCAGCTGGCGAATTAACGTAATGATGTCAATTGGTTGTAAATAATAAGTTAAGTTAATATGTGTACAATGAAGGCAAATCACTACATCTGGACCATTAGGTTAGAGTCCCTTTGTCGTATTCCTTCAACTAATGATTAGCATATCTTGGTTAGGAACCCGGGGAGAGTTTGTAGTTTCCCGGGTTGGTCTCATCTCAATCAAAGTGGAGGCGATAACATGGTCCATGTGATCGCGCCTACTTAGCCAACAGGTATTTGGTCCATGATCAAATATGGTCATGGTGTTAACGAAGGTAAATCTGATACCTTCAGATATCAACGGTTCTACCACCAAAATGGAAGGGTGGTCAAAAGTGACAAATATTATGTAATCATTTTCAGGAATAATTGGCCAAATTACCGGCAAATCAAGGGTCAACAGATTTTGATTGTGTGTAAAATTTCATTTGTTTACTTAAATAAATGCTCCTTTAGCATTTGCAAGGAAACAGTTCCAGGTTCTTGTTCTTGTAGAACAGTAAACCCTTGGTGACCGTTTAAATATCCGTCCCCATTCCTAGGACGGAGCCTTCATAATTTCCCTTTGATCTGAATATATATAATTTGTGTGTTTTATGATGAGCCTCAAAGTTAAAGATTAGAGTGTCCCGTTCAACCCTGTAGTACTGATTGGATGGCGCCCTTACATTTAGTTTGAGATCTTATATCTTAAAATATTTTTTATTGAGTATTAGTTGCGATGGATTCGGACCGTAACACTCCCTGAGATAAATGCTGGTTGGGACTCAGGCTTTGAGCGGGTACATCATGGCGGCCAACGTGAAGGGCTGATTGCATCATGCTTGAGCAACGTGTGACTTTAATTTAATTTTTGCAAAAAAAAAAAAAAAAAACGAAACTTTGTTGCATTAGCGACGACATCATGTCACACAACTAAGGGACGGATTCCATAATAGTTAGACCCAATCGTGGGACTTAAACATTTAGGCTGATTATATTATGATTAAACCCAATCGGGGTATTTGAATAAATTATTGACCGCATCACGGTTATGCGTTGTTGGGAAGCATTTATTCAGATCTAGGAAGGTAAATCTAAATAGTGATGGCTTCATCTAGTATACGAGATGACCCCATTATTATAACACTTTGTTTATTAAATTGGATGTTTACATTTCATTTGATTTTCATTTAATTATTTGGTCATTGTGTTCGGAAATTTATGAACATAGCATAGGCTAGTAGTAATTTCCGAACGGGACTCATTTTATAGGATGATAGAAGTAGGGATGTTGGGCTCATCAGTTAGTAAAATATTTTTTTTTTGAAAATTTTCTGATGCGATTTTATATCTGCGAACGTGGAGGCTCCACACTTTGGTCACCAAAGGGCAGTAGGAGTATATAGTAAGAACAAGGAGAATATGGTAAAATTTATACTTGGTACCAAACTCCAAGTTAATACAGGAATGAGAACTGGAACTGTCGACGAGAAAATATTAATTTCAGATTTAAAGCTACGAGACGGCTGTATTATGTCAAAATTTCTAGGTGGTGTTTGACATAACAGTTTTAAAATTATTTTCCATATGTGTCTGACACGTATTTATTCTGGATGGAACCAAGCAAGATTTGTTGTCCTTATGCTACTCGTTGTTTGATACGAGTAATTGAATATAAATTGTGGTAAGAAAATAGAAATGTAATTCGAGTAAATGAACCGTTAGATGATAGGACCTTGACCAACTGTTAAACGTAGTGCTGTAGGGCGAGGAGCCGTTTGGCCCTAATTTGTTATTATATAAATTCATAATGTCTGATGTAGAGGGGGAGATATCCCAGGATGGACATGTAGGAGAGGAAGAATCACTTACGATGGCGGATATGATGAGGGCTATGGCTCTTCAATTTAAGTCGTTAGAAAGGTCTAATGAACAATCCAATGATGTTTTGAAACAGTCTATCGAACAGTCTATGGAGCAAAATAATGATACCTTAAAACAGTCTATGGAGCAAAATAATGATTCCTTAAAACAGTCTATGGAGCAGAAATTTGAAGAAATGCGGATTACTTGTGATAATAGTAAGATGGAGTTAGTGGAGCAAATAAGTGAAGTGCGGACCGCGTGTCAAAATTACGAACGTGAATTTACCCGAGGGCTAGACCAGGTACGCGAAGCGTGTCATAAGACGAAGGAGGAAATGAAAGAACATTTCGATTCAAGTCTTATCCGAGTGACCGAGAGGGTAGAGCGAGTTAGGTCCGAAGCATTGGAGGATCGAAACGAAATCAGGGAGAGGCTAGTGGCAGGACTCAATGAAATCACGACCCAGATGTCAGCTGATCGTGATGAGTCAAAGGTGCAGAATGACAAAATGCGAGAGGAGTGTCGGCTAGGACGAGAGGAGATTAGGTCTCAGATCCAAGGCCATATCATTCAAGCCGCACGGAAAACTGACGAGATAGTGAAAAACGTGGAAACGCTACGTACTGACCACCAACGTACGAAAGCGAAGGTTTCGGTTCTGGAGTTAGAAGTTGAATCCCTCAAAAATAATCGTGAGGTTTCAACCAAATTAGAGGATGCAGGAGTCCGGATCAAAAGTTTAGATCACAGGTTGGAGGCTTGTGAAGATATAAATGATAAGCTGATCAAAGCGACCGAAGCACTTGAAATACGGGAGCAGGAAACCGAAGAGTTGGAAGAAAATTAGGCAGTAAACTGGAAGAGTGCGTGGAGAGACAGTTTAAGACTAAGTTCATTTCGGATGCCAACGCGGATAAAATAGATGAACTGAGGAAGGAAGTTGAACTGTTAAAAACGCACGAGGACAGGTCCGGTACTCGAGACTTTAACCTAGAGTATAGGGAGTTCGAGACCCCAGAGAACAGAGGGTTGAACAGGATGAAGGAGGAAAACTTGGCAGCTGATACGACAGGTTCGAAACTCCACATGGGAGACGGATCATCGTCGGCTTCTGCGAACCATGCGACGTCTCCTATAGTTCATTTTATTAGGATGTCAGATGACAAACCTTCCAAGTTCGATTCTCGAGGGCAAATCACACCAAAATGGTTCATCAGGGAGATCACGAATTACATCCAAGAGCACAGGATACCTGCCGAAAAACAACTGCGGACAGTGGAAAAATTTCTGGACGGAGCGCCAGCGATTTGGTTCAGGGCGTTTCTTTACACCTTTGATGACTTCATGGGGTTCCGCCAAGCCTTTTTACAGAAGTATTGGAGTATGGAGTCGCAGCAGAATCTCAGGTTAGAGTTATACTCGAGACGATACTCTACTTCTGCGCCAACAAAGTACTCCGAGTACTTCACCGCACAATTTCATAAGATGCGCGAGTTGGACAATCCGGTCTGTGAGACAGAGCTCATAAGTGCTATTGCGAAGCAGTTGCCGTTTGAAATTCAACGAATGCTGATTGCTTCTAATGTACGCACTGCAGTACAGGCGGAAAGTCTGTTAAGGCAACTTGACCAGACGACCCATCACGGAAATGGTAGGCACCAAAGATCGTCAGAGCCGCAAGTTAATAATATTGAGATGGGGACAAGCCCGAAAACAGATTCCACTAGAGACCAGAGCACGAACACCAGTCGTGAATTAACAACTTCTAGCGGTAGAACGTATGAACAAAATTGGCAACCTAGACCATGGAACAACCGAGGGACATTTCAGGAGAAAGGAAGACCGCAGTACCGGGGGAACTTCCAGAGAGATAGGGGATACCGAGGATATGAGGGAAGGAGGAATAACAGTCGACCTTACCCGTACCCAGGACGGAACCCAGCCCAGCATACAGCTCGTCAGAAGGCAAATGACGAATTGGAGGATAGACATCAGGAGAGCAGGCGATATATAGATGAACTGAATAAACGGAAATGGAAAGATGCGATCCAGAATAGGAATCTAGATGAAAAGGTTTCCGGAGCTGAGAGCATACAGCTACAGCAAGCCAGATCGGAGCGCCAATTGGATCCGAATGCAAGCCAATTTGGCCCTGAACAAAGATTCGGGGCTACAAAAAACCCGCCAAATTTTAGAGGGGGAATGGACGATCGCAAAGATCGATTCATGGATTGCGACCCCGGAGGAACTGATCGACGACCCTCAACCTCTGATCGCCAAGGGCATCAGACAGTTACCCATTATCTTTACTAGGATTGGGAACTTAAAGATACGCTCACTTATTGATACAGGCGCTAGCATCTCTGTAGATTCACAAAATTTAATGGATGAATTAAAATCAAAATTTAATATCCCTATTATTCCAGTTTCAAGTATCAAAATTCGAGGGATAGTTCCGGACAAAAATGTCATTTGTAAGCAGCAAGCTTTATTAGAAGTCGAAATTGGTCAGTCGACCTTTCCACACGCATTCGTGGTGATGGCTAAGATTAACTACAACCTTATCATTGGAGCTGATTTCATGACGGAGTATCACGCTTTGATTGACATGGGAGACAATACAATCAAGTTCAAGTGTGAAGATAGTATAGAGGACGCATCAATGGACCCTCAGGAAGCGACAATAAATAACGAAGAAACTGTCTGGAATACGGAGGTTCAAGTTTGGGACAACGAACTAGTAGACGCAGCCGGCGTTGAAACAGAAGAAATCGTTGGAACTGTGGGAGAAGATGATGGGAATTGTGAGAAGAACATTGAGGGAAAAATTAATGAAGCAAACATCGATCTAGAGGGCAAGGCAAAATTAGCGGACATTTTGAGAAAACATTGGGACACATTTGGCGCGAAACCGGGGAAGATCCAAAATTTTGAATATGAATTAAATGTTAACGACTGGTCCCCGTATAAGAGAAAGGTATACCCTGTCGCGGAGAAATTCTATCCGCAAGTCAGGGAGGCTATTAGGGACATGGAGAAGGAAGGTCTTATATCTAAGTCCCCGACTCCATTCTTGAACCCGTTAGTGGTGGTCAGAAAACCCGATGGTTCCGTGCGCATTTGCCTGGACGCACGGGCCATAAATGAGAGACTGGTACCAGAATATGAACAAGCGCCAGCCATTAAATAAATTTTAAAGAAATTTACGGACATGAGGTTCTTCTCGACGTTTGATCTCACCTCGTCCTTTCATCACATAGTATTAGAAGAGAAATCAAAATTGTTGACTGGATTTTTGTTTGACCAGCAAACATATGTTTTTAACAGGCTCCCATTTGGTATTAAGAACGCTGGATCATGTCTTATCCGCGCTCTTGATCGAAACCTCAGCCCTAAAGTCAGAGACACAACCATTCGATATGTGGATGATATCTTGATAGCCACAAAGACTCTAGAGGAACATTTAGAAATCATCGACGAGGTCCACACAGATTTGGGGAAGAATAACTTCAAAGTAAATCTACCTAAGTCCCATCTGTGTCAAGAAGAAGTTCTGTTTTTGGGTCACTTAGTTGACGGAGAAGGAGTACGACCAAATCCTTTGAATATAGAGGCAATCAGGTTATTCCCAAAACCTACCAAAATTAAACATATCAGGCAGTTTCTCGGTATGTGTCAATTCTTCGCGGATCATTGCCCAGAGTATACATCAGTCGTGGCACCATTGCAAGACCTTCTCAGAAAGAACAACCGTTGGAAGTGGGATTCAGCATGCGAACAGGCTTTCGATCAAACCAAGCAAAGGCTATTGCAGAGCGTAAAATTAGGATATCCAGACTACGAAGCAAAATTTATCATTCGGACGGACGCTTCCACCATAGGGATCGGAGCGGTCCTATTGCAAGAAGAACCAGAGAACAATAGCAAGAAAACATACATTGCGTTCATGAGCCGAAAATTGCGGAAACATGAGACCAAATACACCATCACCGAGTTAGAGATGTTGGCCATCGTCAATGCCTTGCAATATTGGAGGAAGATAATCTATGGTTTCCCGATTATCATTCGCACAGATCACAAGGCATTGACATTCATAATGAAAACCAATATGGCAAGTGAGAGGGTCAGCCGTTGGGCTTTGTTTGTTCAACAATTTGATCTTACCGTTGAACACTGCCCCGGGAAATTGAATATCTTGGCGGATACATTAAGCCGTAACCCGAACCCAGACGATTTCGCGATACACCGTTTGGAATTGGTCGATGAGGATCGTGAGGTACTTGAAAAATTGAGGGAAATCGGAACGCTGCAGAAGAGAGACGATTTTACCAATTTAATGATTGATTTCTTTACCCAGAAACTTCAACCTGGCAGTCCCGAATTTGTTAGAGCAGGAAAAATGGCTCCAAATTACCATTACTACAATGAGACCCTGCACAAGTTCGTGTACGAGAACCATACGAAGCTGAGGATAGTCGTGCCTTCGGAGATCCAAAAGGCACTTGTTAATCACGTTCACCGAGTCATAGGCCACGGTGTAATCGGGAAGGTGTTATCCACGATCCAAGAAAATTTCGTATGGAATAGAATGAACAAAATTGTCAGAGATGTATTGCGAACATGTGACATTTGTCAGCGCATTAAGCCGAATCCATTCTTGCTCAAACAATCACCGCGTCCATTGTTACCAACTGAGCCAAAAGAGATGTTCGCATGGACCTATACGGCCCTTTGCCAAAGGCCCGCAGGGGAAACAAATTCATTTTAGTAAGCTTAGACGTGTTTTCCAAATTCGTGGCTTTATATCCCATGCAAAAAGCAAATTCTAAACTGGTATTGGGGGGGATAATATCTCACATAATCCCAACCATGGGAAAGCCGAAATTCATCTTGACTGACCATGGAAGTCAATTCACATCCTTGGCATTTGCAAACGAACTACGCAGGCTAGACATCAAACATGTACTGAGCTCGATACGGCATCCTGAAGCCAACCCGTCAGAACGAATCATGAGGGAGATCGCCAAATTCTGTAGGATTTACTGCTCAGAAGCACACTGGCGATGGATCGATGTGGTACCGATAATCACAGAATGTATCAATACCACTATGCACGAAGCTACGGGACGGATACCTGCGGTGGTTCACCATAACCAATTTCCAGCCAGACCATGGCATGAAGTCGTCGATTGCCCGACGGATCCGCGAGAATCACAAGAAATGTGCGTAACTAAGACACGTGAACACCTGCAAGCGCAAGCTGATAGAAGGTTGAGGAGGCTGAGGAACAAGCGGTTTCATCGCCCATTGAGGGTAGGCGAGCTTGTATTAGTCAAGAAGCCGACGCCATCGAACCCAGAGCAAAAGGTATACCACAAATTTTCTCGACTTTATGTGGGACCATTCAAAATTATTCATACTTACGAGAATAATTCCTACAAGGTCCAGAGCATGGATGGCACTACAGAAAGTGTGTACAACGCAGCAAACCTTAAATTGTACCACACTCCAGCCGAGGATATGGAAGAAGGCGGAGAAGACGAAGAAGACGAGGCAGAAGAAGAGGGGGAAGGAGATGAAGAAGAAGATGCCGTAGGAGAAGAAGAAGCCATGGAAGTAGATGTAAATATGATCCGGCCTACACCAATAGTCAGACCATGTTCAGAATGTGGAAACCTAGACAGCGACGTCCTGGAGTTCATAGCAATGATTCGTCAGATAGAACAAGAGAACGAAGCACTTCGAAAGGAGAATCATCGACGACGGAACGAGATAGTTGAAGCCAAGGAACTGCTTGAGTTTAGAAGGATGTCAGAAAATAATTGATGACGCTATAGTGATTCCAAAGTTATTAAAAATTTCATGTATGCACAAAATTTTTAAACGTAGCGTGGGAAATAATGCACCCTGGTGGGGGTGTGATAAGCGTCATGCAATTGTAATTATGATGAATTATTGAGGAATATATATTTCATGTTCAGAATAAATAGTATCTTACTGTACATACAGTAAGAACAGGCCAGGCCGAGATGGCAGGTTTCACCATACCACAGAATGTTGTCTCCAGTGAGATTAACAAACACAATGAGGGACAGAATTAGGTTTCTCAGAACTTGGGACAACGAAGGAAAGAGAGAGGGTAACTTGTTGCCAAAGTTTTCATAGCCCCGGGCAGTCTTGGTAGTAGCAACAGCGCAGGGAGCCGGGTGCAAATTTCTGAGAAATGATGGCGAGGTATCTCCATGTAACTAGCGGGAGTGGAAAACGGGGTTGGCACTGGAAGAAAAAAATATGAGCCTTCCCGGTCACGTGGTTAAGGTGGACCAATGGAAAAATTCACTTGACCAAAGCAAGGCGACAACTTCGTATTGTAAGAAGCACTAGCGAGGCTAACTCCGTGGATTAAACTGATAGAAAGAAGTGAAATATCGATTCAGAATAAAGTGGAATTTAGGAGCCTTACTATACCATAAAACTCATATAAAGTTAATAATTGCGGGAGATTGCATGGTGTAATTCTGAGAATTCATGGACGCTATTCGTTGATTGGCTGAAGGCAAAGGACGCCACAATAGAGCGCGAAACCCCGAGCCGGGATACGGCAGCTAAATTCGCGAATATATCCATTACCAGCGAACGATAATAGTTGAGAATTGGTATAGAGTATTTGAGAACATAATTACATCATTGGATCATATATTTAAGCCACGGGCCAAACCGCAAACTGTCGTATGAAGATATCGGGACTGTGCGTTCCAAGATGACCTCCGTTGAACTCGGAAGAGAGGGGATACAAGTATAAATATGAGGTCGTATACTAGGACTAAAAAGTACTTCTGATATTGTGTTCGAGCAGTCACCACGTCAGTGGCGCGCAAGTACTTCTGATATTGTGTTCGAGCCGTGATTACGCCAGGGGTGCGAGTGTGTACTTACTCGTGGAGTAGAGTTCAAAGTATTATATTGTTACATAGTACAGTGATTCATGACGTGATGTAGCTGATATTACAGTCTTGAGTAGTATACTACTATGAAGTGTTTCAAATAGACAGGACTCAGTAAAGCATAACTTACGGAGTGTGAGATTCTACCAACAGATTAGGAAGTGCGTTACATGAGAACGGTCACGAGTGTTTATGTCACCTAGTAAACAGTCCATTCTAAACTGATACCTGGTCAGCTACACGAACGTGAGACGGGAAATTCAAGTGAGCGCACGGGCCGTTGTAAAGGGAAACCCGAGGTATCCCATGTTCCTAGTGTTCGGGAAAGGAATGAAGAATGTAAATCTACATTAAGTGGGCTAGATACAAGGCCGAGAGGGTAAAATTTGTGAATAGAATTTAGGGTGGAAATTATTCCAAAGTGCAACAGCTAATTTATTTGTTTTTATTCAAAATGTGTAAAGTTGAAAAGGGTCAAGGATTAATTCTTCAAGCTGGCATGAATACCAGTGGAATGCATTGCTAAAAACCGGAGGGGCTATGGCTTCTCGTCCGGTTTTAGCAGACTACAATGGCAGAGTTGAGTACCTTTTAATGTATTTATAGATTGCTATCGTTAGGGGGAGGAAATCATATTATCATGGTAACTTGATTGTGAAACGAGCCGTCTACGGCTCGTATAAATTCAAAGATAGATAGACAAAGGGACAAATTAATATGTAGATTAGACCAAGCACTCATCATAAGTTGATTATTAAATAGAGTATAGTAGGATTGAGTTGTTCATTCAAGTGCTTGAGTTGTTTGCGATGATATGGAGCACGTTTCACGTAAAGATAATGTAAATATTCATTTAGAAGTGCTTCCAAAGTGTTTTTCCGTTATCGGAACCTTTATAGATATTAAGGCATGTTGTTAAGATAATCCAGAGGTAGGATTGCCAAGTGATTTAAATTGTTGTGGGACGGAATGAAGTCCATTGATTTGTTTGTAAATATCGCGAAGTTCGCCAGTGGACAAAATAATAATAATCTGTACAAGTGTCGTAGTACATTAAAATTTGGTAATGTGTAAAGGCGTGTTTAATAATAATCTTTGAGAATAAAGGCACGGGCCTAGTTGGATAGTATGATTGCAAATTAAAGTAATTTAAATGTGGAGATCACATGTGCCGTGAATAATTATAATTTGTGCAGTGAATCCGGTTTTAACACCAATTTTTGATTTAACGTTTTTGGACTCCATAATAATCATAAATAAATTTGGTAGAAACGAGATAGGCACTTTTATAATATGGTCACGCTATGTTTGAGATCCAGAGGGATTTGAGCCAAAAGTTGAGATTTGGAGTTTTGTGGGACAGAAATCCGGCCCGAAATGAAAGTGAATTGTACTGATGTTGATGAAGAAATAGATGGATCTTAAGGCCCACATAGAGGTTGTATTTATATACCGGTGTATTGAGTGGCAGAATTGAGTCCACACACCGAGGGTTAATTTGTGAAAATGTTTTGAAGAGTTCCAATGGATAAATGGACTTCAAAATGGAAAGGGAAGGAATAATTTAACACTTGCAGAGATTGGAGGTATTTGCCCAACTGCGAGGTGTTATGGGATTTGAGAATTGTCTTAGGAGCATATGGTCTCCATGAATTAACGGCAGTACGAAAATAAGGTTGCGGGTTCGAAAACTATTATGTCCCAACCGATGTGAATTCGGATCTTGGTGATTTCTGTTTGGGAGAGAACGTATGTGACCAAATTATAAAGATGGGGAATAAAAATAAAGATTCTCGAAAGAAGTAATAATAATAATAATATTCCAAGTAAATCATATCTGGATTGATTAGTGCCAAAATAAATCGGAGTTGTAAAAGGGGTTATGCGTTAAACATATTAAGAGTGGACTACCGTGTAACAGGCGAAATTAATATTTTTTCAGATTAATAATAATAATAAATATTAAAAAAATACTTTTTTTGAAGAAGAAGAATTTACTTTTTTAATTTTGGACATAATGATGTTGGGAGTAGAAAAAAAATTTGAGATTTTTAACTAATAATAATAAAAATGAGAATATTTGAAGAAGGAGAAGAAGAATAATCAACGAAGGTACTTTTATTTATTTCAGATGAAAATAAATAAAATCGCGAAAAGTTGAAATATTAGTCCGAGGATGATTATGGGTTACGATAATCATGATCTCCACAAAACATAATGATAATAATAATAATAATAATAATAATAATGGTAATAATATTAATATTTAATAAAATATTTCTTTATTTTATTTATTTTTCTTATTATTTCGGATGCTGATGATGGATGATACTAGGGAAGTCAGCTGGCGAATTAACGTAATGATGTCAATTGGTTGTAAATAATAAGTTAAGTTAATATGTGTACAATGAAGGCAAATCACTACATCTGGACCATTAGGTTAGAGTCCCTTTGTCGTATTCCTTCAACTAACGATTAGCATATCTTGGTTAGGAACCCGGGAAGAGTTTGTAGTTTCCCGGGTTGGTCTCATCTCAATCAAAGTGGAGGCGATAACATGGTCCATGTGATCGCGCCTACTTAGCCAACAGGTATTTGGTCCATGATCAAATATGGTCATGGTGTTAACGAAGGTAAATCTGATACCTTCAGATATCAACGGTTCTACCACCAAAATGGAAGGGTGGTCAAAAGTGACAAATATTATGTAATCATTTTCAGGAATAATTGGCCAAATTACCGGCAAATCAAGGGTCAACAGATTTTGATTGTGTGTAAAATTTCATTTGTTTACTTAAATAAATGCTCCTTTAGCATTTGCAAGGAAACAGTTCCAGGTTCTTGTTCTTGTAGAATAGTAAACCCTTGGTGACCGTTTAAATATCCGTCCCCATTCCTAGGACGGAGCCTTCATGATTTCCCTTTCTTCTTTCTTTTCCTGCCGCTTCTTCCCACACCTGTGGGGTCGCGGGTGCGAACTGCGTCGCACATGTGGATTTGGCCCTGTTTTACGGCCGGATGCCCTTCCTGACGCCAACCCTCTATGGAGGGATGTAAGCACTATTGCGTGTTTCTGTGGTGGTTGGTAGTGTAGTATGTTGTCTGAATATGATGAGGAGAGTGTTGGGACGGACATATACACCCAGTCCCCGAGCCAGAAGAATTAATCAGAAGCGATTAAAATCCCCGACCCGGCCGGGAATCGAACCCGGGACCCTCTGAACCGAAGGCCAGTACGCTGACCATTCAGCCAACGAGTCGGACTTCATGATTTCCCTTTGATCTGAATATATATAATTTGTGTGTTTTATGATGAGCCTTAAAGTTAAAGATTAGAGTGTCCCGTTAAACCCTGTAGTACTGATTGGATGGCGCCCTTACATTTAGTTTGAGATCTTATATCTTAAAATATTTTTTTATTGAGTATTAGTTGCGATGGATTCGGACCGTAACACTCCCTGAGATAAATGCTGGTTGGGACTCAGGCTTTGAGCGGGTACAGTACTAAATGTACGTAACACGACCTAATAGGTTGAAAGTCGGTTTCGATTACAATGCGGTCGTGAAAATTCAATATTCATTGACTTTTCTTATTTATTATTATTACAACTTCCCCCATGCGGAGGTCGCAATCATGGTTCCTATTGTAAGATGGCGGGAATTTCTTAATACCTCCCCGTGAGGGCAGGCTCCCAGGACATGGGCAAGAGTTTCGTGCTCTCTGTGGCAACGCCGACACAGGGTGTTGTCCTGGGACCTTCCTGGCACGGAGCGTACGACGAACACATTCGCTGTCATCTTGCTTGATGCTTGTTGTTTTAAGGGGCCTAACATCGAAGGTCATCGGCCCCTCGCTGTCATCTTGATGGCCTCTCTCCATTTCGCACAGGATAAGCCTCGGTGATCTCTTATCCATTTATTCCCTGGCGTGTATTCCTAGAAGAGTCCAACGCCCTTTCCTTTGTGCGGCAACTTCGTCCATGACTGAACTTCTCTGATGCCATGTACGTGGGCTTGTCTTTCCTAATCGATCCACAAAGACGAAACATAAAATTAGGATTGTTTCACGTATCCGCATTTCTTCTGATACCGAATTGAATTTCTCCCAACTCAGATTTAACCTGTTTCTTTCCATTCTTCTCTAAATAATACGTATTAAATTTTTTCAGGCGTGAGGTACTAAACTTATGGTGCGGTAGTTTTTGCACTTGTCAGGGCCCTACATTTTATAACATTATAATGGATTTGAAATAGTACAAATCGCATATGGAATAACTTGTAGAGGAGAGATGTGTTCACTGCGACAGCCAGGGACCCATCAACCAGAACCCAGATGTATATTTACTTTTATAACCTAATGTAATTTACCACACGCCATTCCTCATTGTTGAAGCACGTTGTAGCATTTCCTTTGGCTCATCACGTCATTTCCAGTAATTAAGTCGAATTCATTCCATTACCAACCCGCGCACATTAAAAACGCAACTAATAATTTTGTCACTAGCCGGACCGAACTAGTCCAGAGCAATGGCTTTGCCACTATTCTGTCGTCATTGAGAGAACCCAAACTGGTGTAAAAGAAAGATCATGTATCCATCCGCGGTCTTCAAGTTGACTGGAGAATGGCCGGACTACTTCCGAGCACATGACAAGAGCCACGTGTGTTTGTCTAGGAACTGTTATTATCTCGCCTGATTACCGCGATTACATCAGACTGTTGCTGGATGCCACTGATGACAACATGTAAACGAAATGCCATAAATCACTCTTCTAAAACTGAATATTTCAGTGAAATTAAATTATTGATAGGGAACATAGTTTTGACAAGGCAATATTTAAGAAAATAAAAGACTTACTTTACCTAATTACAATCAAATAAAGGAAGAACTCCTTCCAAGTCGGATTCCTCTTTCTCAATGCTGCTCGTGTCACTTGGATTAAAGACAAGATGGTTGACAATCATATCGCACAGACCGTCCGATTCACAGAATCTCAGCTCTTCCGCCACTATATGATGACATGCCACATTTCAGCTGTTACACTCACCAGAGTCTCCACGAGTTTTTTATTATTACGCGCAACATATCCGTTTACCACGTTCCACACCAACTCAATGGAAGTGAATGGAGGTAAAGCTTCACGAACGGACGATGCCTTGGAGGTTAGAGATTCAGCATGGCGTGTCAAACATGAGAGCATGCGTCCCCGGCATTCTTCAGTTTGAATTGCTTGCTTATATTGATGACAGTCCATCGATTCTTGCATATTTGTATGACTGAAATGTATATTTTGAAAGTTGTGCATGTAGGATTGCATTATACTATGATCTGGCTAACGAACTACTTTGATGTCTCCGCACAGGTGTTCAGCGGCAGCATCAGCCAATAAGCGTAAACATGAGCACGTGCTAACGTTTACGGTATGACTGGCTTTCTCGATGACGGCAGTATAGCCAAATGATAATTTAATTCAGCTTTTTGTCACTGTTCAACATAGAACTCGCTGCTATCGCCCTATAAAATGCTAGAGGCCTAACAGCCACTTCGCGGCCCTAACCTGGGGGCTTACCTTACCAGATCACCTTTGCTTAATCACAGTCCAATGATTCTGTCACTAACCGGACCTAACCAACCCAGACCAATGATTTTGTCACTAGTCGGACCTAACCAACCCAGACCAATGGTTTTGTTACTAGCCGGATCTGACCAATCCATACCAATGATGTTGTCACTAGCCGGATCCTACCAATCCATACCAATGATTTTGTCACTAACCGGACCTAACCAACCCAGACCAATGGTTCTGTCACTAGCTGGACTTAACCAATCCATGCCAATGGTTCAGTCACTATCTTAATCTAACCAATCCATACCCATCGTTTTGTTACTAACGGGACCTAACCACTCAAGACCAATCGTTTTGTCACTAGTTGGGCTTAACCAATCCAAATCAATGGCTTTGTCTCTAGTCCGAGTGGTAAATTAAAGTTCAAGAGTTGGCAGCTTTGTGCACCACACAATCACGTCGAACCGCTAGAAGTCCGCGAGAAAGAAACGAAGGACAGTGCAATCGCGTCTAGATGCCTCCACGGAAAGAGTAGGGCAGTAACTGAACTTATGCCCTAGTCAGCACCTGATTTCTTAAGGATAAGTATAACAACATTCTGCCTACTGTAAAATCGGATGGTACTTTTCCTGTATCATACACCTTACTTATGTTCTTGTATTAGATGCAGTATCACTGCTGGTACAGCAAAATGGTGACAGGTACTCGACGTGGAATGAGCTAGGTAAGACTGTTACTAATGCTTCCCGTACTAAGTTGAAAAGACTGTAACTTGTAAACCATCAACCTTAGGCCATGTGTTCATAGGGCCTTTTTGTTCTATTTTGGGGAGTCCTGTTCAATCTCCAATTATCCCCATATATTTAGGCTCTATATACGTACGCCTGTGCTTGCTATTTCAGACACATCCCGCTTTGTACTAAGCGAAAGACACTCGACAAGTAATAAATGTCGCGGCGCAGCAGTGGTGCTAACTTTGGAGGGGGGCAAGGCGTTTTATGCCCCCTAAAAGTGATCTTAGGGGTGCAGATTGCCATTTTGTCCCCCACCCGCCCCCAAAATTCTCCACATAGATGTCAAGTCCCCTCAAAACGTGGAGTTTGGTAGTCTTCGGAGGCTGCTAAGTTGGTAAATCTAGACAAGGTGGTAGATGGTTTTATGTCAAGAAATGCGATTAGAAGGCAGACATTTCTTTAGAGAACTACATTTTCCAATGGAGACTATTAAAGCGATACATCTGGTGGTTAAGCTTTTCACATGTCATATCATGAAGTTCATAATATACATTATTAGGACATTTCTTAAGAAAACGTGTTTAAGAAATAAGTTCTAATTGTTTTACTTGTGATTATTTATTTATAATTTCGTGCATAAAATATTCCTTCAACATATTTATTTATGAATTAAGTTCTATTTTCCTGTTTACTTGTGATTATTATTGAAAATTCCGTAAATAAGACTCGTTCAAAAATGTACTTTATTATTATTATAATTGTTCTGTTTTTTCTGTTTGTTTGTGAATATTGTTATTATATAGGAATTTTTGCATTAATAGTTGTACCTTATTTCACATGCCGGTATCCAAATGAATCATACGCACCCTTACCCCCCAATAATTACTCGAAGTCGGCGCAGGTTGCCTTAAGCAAATCGGGTAAGAGTACGAACATTCCAGATGAAGAGAACAGTTGTTTTATTCCCATAATGACAAGGAATCATTAATGGGCAGTTAAAGTCTCTTCACACACACGTTGAAAGATTGCTTGTGAGAATGAGAAACCATATTTTATATTTCTTGTGTGTGTACACTTCTTGCAGTCAGGTCAGTGAGAGATATTTGATAAATCTTGTCGTTAGTGAGTAATGAGAAAGGCCTGTCTGGGGAAGATATTACGATCCGTAAAAAGTATGTGACTACGAAAGATCCATTAAAGTTGATTGATTTAAGAGTGTTCGTTCCAGACTGGTTGGTATCTCAGTGCAACCCTGCAGGGAGTAAGTCGTAAGATGTCTTGAAGAAAGATTACCCATTATTTTCTTCGTTTAATGATACCTCGATTTTTTAAGGTGGTAAATTTTGTTAATGTTATTTTTAAAATCTACTGTTGTAGTAAATGGCTTTCGAGGACAGATGACACTGACCTATAAAGTTATTTTTGTGATATGAATGTATATACGATGCAGCCCACTATGTCGTAATGTACGAAGAGTTGTATATAAATCAGGGGTTCAAAAAGGCGGAAATGTTCATGCAGTTCGTTTTCATTT